>NW_027251084.1:0-20000 GCF_044704955.1 Pristiophorus japonicus
ATAACAGGTCCTGAGCCCTTATGAGGTGTGCCTTGAAAGTCTGCATTGTTTGGCTAATTACTTGTCCACATCAAGGAATTGCAATTTTTCCAGGCCCAGCTGTTTTCTAGATCAATGATTAGCTGCTCACTCATTTGTTGCAAACGAATGCAGCTAATCCGAACTACGGTCTGCCTTTTTCCAATCTGATTGCATTGTCAGACACCTTCTTTTGGATGAACCGCTGCAAATTAGCTTTATAATTACAGGACAAAATCGCCTTGACTAAATCCGTCCCACTCAACTTACCCAAGTGTTTCTCTAAGGCTATGTCATTTGTACAGTCAGAAATTATGCGACATTACGAAAACTGGCATATGTACAAATATCCCTGCACTCCCCAATGGCTGTCCTTCCTAGAACGATGTACCAGCAAAATGGGTCAGCCTAGAATGTTTTTTAAACCCAAATGAACACCACCGTTTGGTCACACCAGATTTTGCTAGGGTTTCTGCATGCTTTCCAAATTGTTTGACGTGACTTCAATATGGCACAATATTATTTTATTTTGTATTACACAAAGGTGAGCATTTATCAGTAGTTTACAGTATAGAACGAAAATGATATCACCCGTGCTGCCTCAGGTATTTTTAGTTTCCTTTTGATAGGACTCTGAAAGAAACAGTCCAACGCACCAAGGGCCTCTTCGACCTCACCCCGCCTGGAGTATCTTCTGTTCATTGGCCCTTAGTTTGGACTCATCCCACTCGAGGTGTCCTCTGTTCGTTGGCCTTTGCCTTAGACTCAAGCCGCTTGGGCTATTCTTTGTTCATTGGCCCTTATCTTGTCTGTTCGCATCCGGATCATCCTCCCGTGGGCCAGTACTGCCTGGTCCCTCTCCAGGGTCAGCCCTTGCTCCTGGTACTCTGCAGCCTAACTCTCATAAGTGGCCCTTTTATGCTACTTTTCGAGGCGGTACGATGAGTCAATATTGACACAGGTACCCAATTTGGGATCTTTCCAAATGGTGGGATGGCCAATAGGGCGTCGAGTTTATTTCAGACGAAGGAAAAAAGAGCCGTCCCTCACCATATCCATAACTTTGATGGACAAGTGGTGATTGACTAGTCCTCAAGATGCCGTATATTTATGGCTGAACAATTATCGGCCTACAAAAGGGGAAGACGGTTCTTCTTCCATTTTATCTGGGTCTTGCTTTTTCTCAAGTCCTTAACCAGCAACTTTTGAACATGTGATCTCGTATTCTACAAATATTATCCTGTCGCAGGCTTCGTACTTCCAAGAACCAATTGTAAAGACAGTACTTTATGTAGTCTCAAGACCAGTTAGTTGATTCTCACATTGTATTAATTGCATGAAGTCAGAATGGTTCTTTTTCTCAGTTTTTCATAGCTTGACACATTTTAGTCTTTAGGACTATTGTATACGTGTTCGATTAACATGAAAAGGATGAACATATAAAAAAAAGAAAAAGTTCTATTTCAAAAATGCATGTGGTACATTGAATCAAAACGCATGTTTAAGTTTATAAGAACGGTCGACAATCAGTTCGTAGTCATTAAGTACATCTCTGGCTAATGCAAAGGAGATTTAAAAAATACATTTCCAATCCAGGTTTAACATATAGTGGAATGTTATTTCACAAATGTGCCTGTGATAAGTAGTGCTGCAGTAAATAGTGCAGACTGGAGCAAGAAACTCCCACTCCAGAAATTTCCTCACACATATCTGGGCTGAAAATCCAGTGAAATATAGAGGGAATGCTGCACTGTCGGCGGTGCCATCTTTCAAATGAGTGTTCTGTTCTCCTAGGAGGGCGTAGCGGTCCTATTTCTAAGAAGAGCAGGGGAGTTATCCAGCTGCACAAACCTATATTTACCTCGCAATCAAATTCTTGACGAACGGAGATGATCTTGTTATTGCAACATTGCTGTTTATGTGACCTGGCTGTGTACAAATTACCCGCAGCGTTTGCTACAAAAATACAGTGACTAAAGGTCAAAAATTATGTCATTGGCTGTAAAGCCATTTGCGACATCCGTTGGTTGTGAAAGGCGCTATGTAATTTCAATTGTTTCTGTAAATGCGGGAAATATTGAGTTGGGGAGTAATTGAACAGTGGCGCATGTCCGAGCGACTAAATGGCGTCCTGTCCCTGCATTCCTCGGCCTCGATAATATCACACAACATATCAACGTGAAACTACGGCAATGGATAATACTAGAAGATAATGAATAGAGCAGCGTCGTGAATCCCCACTGCAGCCCACAAAATTCATGGGGAGGTAGATACGCAGAGAGATTCTGCTTCTCACGTGTCAGAAGCTATTCTAATACTGTGCAGGTCCCTTGTCACAGTTAGCCCTCTGGAGACGGTTTCAACATCATCTCTAACGTTTGGAAATGTTAATTGGAGTGAAACGAGGCTTATTTCGAGCCCTTTTCTATGGTTACATTTTTCTACCCAATTTTTAGATTTTTTTATTCTCGGTGTTGGTGCAAATCCCGACTTCATGCCGTTCTAAAGATATACATTGCTCATTCAATTGCAAGCCTCAACTTCGAGATTGAAAGGGATGATTGTCAAACACCGGGAGTGGGGTAAAATTTGAAATTTGATTGGGAATTCGGGGAAATCACTTCGTGCATCGACAGGAATGAACCGCGTCACATAACAGGAGGAAAACTGAAGCTGTTTGTGTTTAAGATGCGGCCATGCTGGCAGAGCCCGGCTTTCTGTATATTGTTAGTTAGAAATGTGAGCAATATATTAGGCCAGAGATTTGGGCAGTTCCACGTCAAACATTGTATTATTATTTTGGATATAATCAGTGCAGCACAAACATTACTGTGAAGGGAGTTGACCCGCTGCCAAATGACTGGAAGTAATATCAATGCACCTGATCTTTCATGGTCCCATGGGAAATGTCCCACAATTATAAATGATGTTTTCTCTTTAGCTCTCTTCTCACAATTCGATGGATCTCTGTTTCCAGTGCCAATAGTCATCATCATTTCTCAGACAGAATGAGAGTTCCGTACATTGCCGATCCATTTTCCGTGTTACCACCAATTCTACAGGCAGTAATGATTTACTATCCGATTATAGCAGCCATTGGAATCCCCGGTAAGTGATTAAATTCCGTTACTAAAGTTGTGAATAAATTTGGGATTAATTGCATTAGCTCCCATCTCACTAATTGTCTTTTTGTAACGATCCTTCACAATTCAATTCAGATGCAGAAATTCAGTGACAGTATTTCTCGCTCAACCTTGTTCATTGACTGATCATTTGGTGACTTTCAATTTTCTTTAACCCCTA
Organism: Pristiophorus japonicus; assembly: GCF_044704955.1. Lineage (NCBI taxonomy): Eukaryota > Metazoa > Chordata > Chondrichthyes > Pristiophoridae > Pristiophorus > Pristiophorus japonicus. Next base: position 3,322 of record NW_027251084.1, read on the forward strand.
TAAAACCCGCAATTATTTCCCCCTGTAATGTCTTTCAAACTGGTTCCGTTTTATCAGAGAATCGTGTAATGAGTGATTCAATGGATTATTTTAATTCCGTTTTTCCATGCCTGCTCTCCTTTCCCGTAATACTCGGTAATATCTGACAGATTATATTTTACTCAACACTCAGCTTGATGTAAAATGCTCCATTGACTCCCGCTGTGGAGATAGACACTGAAAGCCGATCATGGACATATACCTGGGAATTCGGACAGTCAGGACCGGGGTTTGTTCAGTCCCGTTAATCACAATCTACCCGCTGTTCTCGGTCTGGTTCCAGCAAAGTGCCGGATATTATTCCTGGTGATCACAATCCATGCCGAGTGTGGGATTGTGCTCCATGCAGGAACACAGACTCTCTCCCACATCTTCTCCACTGACCAGTGACCAGCCTGTTCTCAGACTCGCCTTCACCCTCCCAGCGGAGATTGTTCTGCCTTCAGCCGCTGGGAGGCAGCTGGTTTCTGTCACATCCATTCCTGCAGCGGTACAGGTCAGACCGGGAATCCGTGCTGTGAGAGCGCGATTGAAACAAGGCAGCGGCGCTCTATGCAGCTGTCCTGGGTTTGTCCACATTTAAAAACCCGTTTTAGATTCAATACCTGCATTTTAACCAAAGCACCGTCTCCATGCCGGGTCATGGTCCCTTTATACTAATCGGACACATTTATTGTTCAGACCAAACGCTTGCAGGGTGATAGAACTTCGACTGTACCCTCAGTAAGCCTGTCCGCTCGGTGATCCACACACATTCACTTTAATTTCGCTTCAGATACTGAGAGATAGAGGAATTTCTAGTCACATTTACCCACCCGGTCTCCATATCCCTTCAGCGCCTCTTCCTCTCGCCACGGACCCAATCTACTTTGAATTCTGACACCGTTTCTGCCTCAACCTCGATCCATGTAACTGAACTCCACCGCCTCCACAATCCCTGTAGAAAAAACTTCTCCCGCTCTCTCTTCTCTCTGTTCCATTGTCTTCTATTTCATCTAGTTTCTACAGCGCCTCGTTCTGCAATACACATCTACTGGAATCAGTCTGCTTCTATCTACCTTCTTCCATCCTGTCAATAATTTTAAACACATCTGTCATATCGCCCTGTAAACTGTGTCTGTATTACATTCCTCTACCTCACATTTACAGGTTATGTGGCAGAGCCCAGTGTATCGAACCAATGTGTATTATCATCCATTGTACCACTGACTAACTTTCCCACTTCAGTTGGGAAACTGAAATCTCACACTATGTCTCCTGAGTTCCGACAACCCTGTACTAATACATTGCCTTGCATGTTTGTGTTTGAAGAAATATGATCAGCATTAAAGTCCAATAATACGGCTGTTGTTTTTAACACTCTGCAGAGTCTGTTTGAAGAGGTTACTCAATGAGAACAGATTGAAGTGAGCTGTCTCACTGTCCCGCTGACTCTCACAAATCTCAGGATCAATGCAGCCTAATGCTCCGACTGCAAGATTCGTCCCTGTATTATTAAGAGTATCTCTCATTATATCAGCTCACATGGTCCATTGTAACATGTGCCGCATCAAGAGTCCCCATCATATCTCAGAGATCAATACAGTTTGATTTATTGTATTACCATTTGCCGTGTTCCAGTTCTCGGCATGGTAATTGGTGCTCCCGGTAACATGCTTAGTTTGTGAAGCAAAAGCGCCAAATTGTTATTTCCATTCAATATTGTGTCACCTGCGGTAATTTTAACAATAAATATGATCAGTACTCGGTGCATTGGAATGTCTCTTCCCATCGTCTCAAATTGTATTACATTGTCAGTGAAGTCCCTGCTTTGATAATGTTTTTCAGTCATTATTCGTAAAAATGGGAACCCACGTAATTAGCGGTAATCTTACGACTTGGATCGATAGTTGGTTGCACGGATGGAACCACAGAATAGGGATAAATGCTGAGCGAATTTTTGCTTTTATCACAAGGGGGAAGATATTTACAACTGATGACGTGCTGTTCTCGCTGTACAGAGATTTTGTCAGATCTCATTTGGAATATATTCGTTCAGTTTTGGGCAGCATATCGCAGGATAGATGGATTGGCCTTCGAGGGTTTTCTGGACAAGTTAACCAGACTAATACCACGATTTAAAGTATTCAAATATGAGAAAAGGTTTCATAACCTTCCTTCTATTCCATTGTGTTTAGAAGGGTGAAACGTGATATGACCGAGCTATTTAAATAGACAAAGGTGTTCGATCGTGTAGAGGCACAGAAACTGTTTCCGATGGCGTTTTAATCTAAACCAGAAGGCATTATCCTAAAATTGGAGCTCGGCCATTTAGGAGTGAAATCACTAAACACCTTCCCACACAAAGTTTAGTCGAAATCTTGCACTCGTTCTCCCAAAATCCTGTCAATTAATGGTCAATTGTCAATTCACAGACTCTGAGCGATAGATTTGTTAAGGTCAGGGTATCAAGGAGTATTGAACCAAGACGGTAATTGGAGTTAGGGTGCCGATCACCCATGGACTACTGGAATGGTGGAAAAGGCGTGTGGGGAAGAATGATCTAATCCTGCGTTCCGATATGTGAAGCACCAGAGTCATCATTTCTGCAATGAGATTTCCGGTAATCGCAGTGTATCCAATTTCAGTGTATCTGAATGTTCTACACGAACAAATGTCCGATGATATTACTGCAGCCCATAGAGTTTCCAGCACTCATTTTAACAGGTTACCGATTGCATAAATCCGTGTTTCGCTGTGTTACCTGGAGGGCCTGGTCATTGCTCTGTCGGTCCTGAGGTGATTATTTGTCAGATTTGGGTCACTATCGGTAAATCCGAGAATATCTCTCCTCCATTTTCTCCAAACTTTGCGAGATGTTTATTGATATTACAATGTTTTTGAATCTCCAACTCAAAATCTAACATTGTTTTAAATGGAATGTCTCGGAGTAATGCGGTTCTAAGTGAGAATGAGCGCAGTATTATCACAGAGGGATGTCGTTGGAGTGTGAAATTGTTTCAGTTAATCGTTAGCAGCGTCAGGAACCCCTCGCTAATGTTCTCCTCTTTGCATGCTCTGGGTAACTTATCTACCTGGCCTTTAAATGTAACAGCCTGGGCTCCCATCTGAATCAGAAGTTTTTGTGTTTAATACCCTGTCGAAAATCTAGTCTGACATTCGTATGACTTTCCCATGGCAGTTTTTACGAATAACGCAAATCGTAGCCAACTTTACCAACCAGTTGTTGTTTTTGTGGACATTGCTGCAGCATATATATACATTTAGTTACATTACAAGGTATGTTACGAAGTTGTAGAAACCAGTCTCCACCACATTCACCTTCAACAACAAGTGTGAGTAGATCATGGAATTATTTGTCTCAAAGATTGAGACCACCCAATCATCTGCCTCTGCCCCTTCTCTTCCTTCCTCTAGCGCAACGGGTCAAACGTCCTCTAAGTTTCCAGCCTGCCCTATCCATGAAGTCGCATCTCTCTCAAGTCTCTCCCTGATCTGCCCCTCTTGACCTCTCCATGCTCATCTTATCCATGAGACCCACTGCCTGCTCAATTGATCTTGACCCTATTCCCACCAAGCTGCTGACCAGCCAACTTCCTTTTCTGGCTCCCGTGTTAGCAGACATTGTTAATGGTGCTCTCAGCCCAGGTCCTCTCCTCTCCTTCGAATCTATCATTATCACCCCTCTCCTCAAAAACAACGCTTCACCACACTGGGCTTGAAAGCTACTGCCCCCTCTCCAACCTTAATTTCCACTCCAAAGTCCTTAAACATGTTGTCGCCTCCCGGAAATCCATATTTGAATCTCTTCAGTCTGGTATCCACCATGCCACACTACCGAAACTGTTCTTATAAAAGTCACAAATGACATCCTTTGTGACATTGCCAAAGATAAACATTCCCTCCTCATCATTCTCGACCAGTCCCAGCCTTTGATATGGTTCAGTACTCCATTTTCCACCAATGCCTCTCCAACTGGGTGGGAGTGCAGCTGCCTGGTTCCATCCATATCTCCCGAATCGTAGCCAGAAAATCAATTGTATTCGCTTCTATTCTCACGATAAATCGTTGCATATCGTGTTCCCCGGGAATTTATCATTGGCCCCCTCCTGTTCTCCATTATATGATGCCTCTTGCCGACATCATCCGAAAACACAGCTTCAGTTTACACATGTAGGCTGCTGATACCTAGCTCTACCTCACCACCACTTCTCTCGAGGCCTCCAATGTCTCTAAATTGGCAGACTGCTTGTCCGACATTCAGTATATGTTGAGCAGAAATGTTGTCCAATATTGGGAATATCGATGACATTTTCTTTGGGTCCCGCCACAAACTGAGTTCACTAACCAACGACTCTATTCCTCTCCCGTGCTTCTGTCTGTGACTGAATCAGACAGTTCGCAATCTCGCTAGCCTATTAGAACTGGAAATAATCATCTGGCCATATATCTGCAGCATAACTAAATCCACCTGTTTCCACCTCCATAACATTGTCCGTCTCCGCCCCTGCCTCAGTTCCTCTGCTGCTGAAACCTCCATCCATGCCTTAATTACCTTTAGTTTACACAGCTCCAACATACTCCTGGGTGACCTGCTACATTCTACCCTATGTAAACTTGAGGTCATTCAAAACTCGCCAGTGCATGTCCAATCTCGCACGAGATCCCACCTGTGCTCGCTGAGCTACATTGATCCCGGTTCAACAATACCTCGATTCCAAAATTCTCATTCTGTGTACAAATCCCTCCATGGCCTCGTCCCTCCCTATCTCTGTAATCTGCTTTACCATCGCAACCACCCAATATGTCTGCGCTCCTCAAATACTACCCTCTTGTGCATCCCTGATTATAACTGCTCAAACATTGGTGGCCGTGCCTTCAGCTGTCCGAGCCCTGAGCTCTGGAACAGCCTTCCTAAATCCTCACCGCCTCTATACCTCCCTTTGTTCCTTGAAGACCGTGCTTATAACCTCCCTCTGACCAAACTTTTGGTCATCGGTCGTAATTTATTCTTATGTGGCTCGGAGCAAAATGTATTTGTTTTATCTTGTAACACTCCTGTGAAGCGCCTCGGGAAGTTTTATAAAGGCGCTATATAATTAGAAATTATTGTTGTTGTTGTAATAATGTTACAATCGTTGAATTAATTAAGTGATTTGACAAATACTGAACAGGGGACATGATTTTAGCAACTTTTATGCGGCTCTTTACGTCAGATACATAAATTACTGACTGATTTGGCCATTTGCAAAGCCCAGTCGGAAATATGATCTCCTCATATCTTCGCCATTATTTCATGCAACTCACCAGTTAACAACTCTGTGGAGCACCGTCACCACACGGACTGCAGCGGTTCAAGGAGTCCAATCTCCGTCTTGTAAACAGCACAGTACGGCCCATTTCTTGTGTTTGATTCAGAGTTACTTTGTCCATTTTTCTCTGTAGATTTCCATTATACTTCTGTATCCATGGTAACCACACGCCCACCCCCCACCCCACATACCACACACTCATACTTAACTATATTAATCATACATACCCATGTGATTTAATTTCCAGCTAAGACTGTATTGTCTAAAAACAGTTGAATGGGAATGCAGTTAATTATTTCTACACCAGCCGCCTTATCTTGCTCAGGATATCTTTTCAGTGCCGATGTTTCTTTTGTATATATAGTCTCTCTTTCGCTCTCTGCCTGTCTCTATTTCTTTACAAATGAACACGTGGAGCTCTTTACGTATATCAAGTTGGAACAACTGCTATATGTCGCACTATCCTGCACACCAAAGGAATCCGAATCAAACACTTCTGAGCATATCTTACATTGTTGATAGATTGCGCTGGAAGCTCAGGTACATATAATGTCCCACATCCGCTGGGATGTACTTCCCGCTAGTCTTTCTCACCAGAGAGACAGATTCTCCATGTTGCTATGTGCCAGATTTATATTAAAGATGGATTCTGCCAATTCAGAGCTAAGACCTTACCACGGAGCCTTTCTGAAGCTGAATCTCGGCAGGTATCTCCTGGGCTGGACTGCAGGCTCTATTGTCACTTGTACTGTATCTTTGCTTCGGTCTAGAGATCGCCACCCACAACTCCCTCTGAAGTTTGCTGCATTATTAGAGTCGTCAAAAGCGAGGTGAAGATTATGCCCCTTGTGCCATTGTGTACTTTGCAATGTATATTTTTCCTAGAATTACAGAAGAAGGTGTAAGATAAGGTTGTTTGTTCATGATCACATCTGAACATATCCCCCTTGTGGTTATTGTTAGAGTTTGTCCAGATGGGGGTTGCACTGGAGAAGACCCCAATGTAAAGACCTGCGATTTCGGCCAAAAGTCAGTTGATCAGATTAAATGTTTATCTTGTAGATTATAAACGTAACTGTTGCAACTTGGTTGAGTTCAAAAATACCAATTTCCCTATTATCGTGGTGTTTGACAGTAGTTTGTCCAAAGGTCTTTACTCTTAGCCTCCAGTCTGCGAATACAACATGAGAACTCTGAGCAATTTCGTACCCACACCTTGTATCCGCGCCCCTTTCCTGCCCACGGACCCAAACCCCGCACTTTATCTCAGCCTTGTTTATTCCCCTTTAGCCTTCACTGCATTTCAACAGGCGTCATTCTCACCGCTCCTCAACCATCTCCCAATTTAGAATTGACCATTCATGACTTATTTTCAATTCGTTTTCTGTTAATTTCTTCTTCCGTCACTGAACTGCTAATTTTCGCAATTATCCATAACTCATTCTCACACTGTCTATTTATTCATACATTTAAATGGCCAGTAGTTTACTCGGATCTCCGGTGGATTTCTACCCCACTTTTTGCGAAGTTGCAGTGGCAGAAGAGTAACAGCTCCGAGGAAATTTCCAGAGTCTATTTGCATCTTAAATAAACTTTGTGAAGTCGTTTATTTTCGCGTTTTTACCCCACAGTCACAGATATTTAACATTGCATTTGTATGTTAAACTCATGTTCAGTTACACAATTCTAGCAGCGGTAAAGAGTTCAGTTCCAGTCCCCAGATCCTGCAGTAAAGTACATTTCACACCAAATACTGTGTAAGTGACTCCCTTGCTGTAACCTGACGGCTGATTCCCTGTTCCTGTGTGTTTCCCTTTTACAACTAATGTGGTGACGATTGTAATCCTATCCCGGGGAAAGTGCGGTCTCTCCAGATGTATCACTCGCTACCTGGTGACCATGGCAGCGGCGGATCTACTGGTCTTTATCACTGATGTGATACTGTTTCGGATTAATGATTATTTTTTCCCGACTACCTTCCTGAACATCACACCTGTGTGTTCTTTCCGTGCAGCGCTTATGCGTGCAGTCACCGATATTTCTGTCTGGTTAACAATCGCTTTCACTTTCGATCGTTTTGTTACCATTTGTTGCCAGAAGCTGAGGACTAAATATTGCACTGAGAAAACTGCATCCCTGGTTATAGGAACCGTGTGCCTGGTGTTCTGTATAAAAAACATCCCCTGGTTCTTTATATATGAACCCTACTATACAATCGACAATGTATCCTGGTTGTGTAATGCAAAACTCGAGTATTACACTGTAACTGCTTGGGTAGCATTTAGCTGGATTCACCGCTATTTTACCCCACTGCTCCCAATATTCCTGATACGGCTGCGCAATGCTCTGACTGTAGGATACATGTCCGCAGGAGGCTGAGGGGCAGCAGGAATGATGTGAATCACAATGATCCGGAGATGGAGAAGCGAAGGAAATCCATCACATTACTCTTCGCTATATCCGCTAACTTCATACTGCTCTGGATGGCGTATGTGATATTTTTCTTATTAATGCGAAATACAAACCACTATTATTCTACAGGTTACAATGACCCGGTGTATATTGCAGACTATACCAGCTACATGCTGCTGCTTTTGAGTTGCTGTACAAATACGTGTATTTATGCAGTAACCCAGACTAAATTCAGAGATGAGCTGAAAAATGGGTTGAAGTATACTCTGAGAATAATATTTAATTTAGTTCAGGAAAGAAAGGTTCAGAGCAATTCCCAACATTAGATCTGCATTACATCACATATCGTACTCTGAGTTATATTTAACCTGAACCTCAGCAGGCTACAACTCAGGCCCAGGCTTCTTCAGACATAACACTGGGCAATATCTGACAAGGCCTGCGGTTTCCTATGTAAGTGTCTGTGAACAAGGTAGAAGAACATTATGTAGACAGTGGGTTATAACAGCGGTGGTGGTTTAATTGGATGAAATCATGCTCTTGGATACAAAGAGACACAAGTCCCAGCATTGAGGTTTAGGATGTTGTGACCATGGAATGTTCATTGCCGGATGAACATCAGAACACGTGGGTTATCCCAGGGGAGTGTAAAAGGAGCATACGCCTTTTGATTTAATAGCTGAAGAATGTCAGGAAAGTGAATGATAACTGTGTTGGGTTTTTGTGTGTGGAAATGCCTGGAGAATAATAAACAGATCATTATATCAGTCAGCATGTATTGTCTTTGAAATTTTACATTCTCCAGTTCACGAACAGATTCTCCATCACCTGCGGCTCTATGGAATTTATTGGAAATGAAGTGATGTTGATTGCGGACGTGAGTCCATTGTCCTGGTGTCTGTGAACGGTGGTGTTTCCAGCAGCGAGTCCCCTTTCCCACTGTCTATGTACAATGGTGTTTGCAGAGTAACAACACCACTGGCAATGAGAACCACTAGCACGGTGTGTGGACAGCTGCAGACTCTTCTCAGGAAGAAATGACCCAGGTGGCCATTGCCTGCTGTCAGATATCTGTGACCGCAGGTCAGATTGGGCACTGTGACAGCAATGTGATTCTAACCTTGTGAGCAGCAAAATAGTGTCGCTTTCATCGAGCTCTAGTTCACCGAAAACATACTGAAGCTCACTTTCTGCAGCAAAACCCCGCCATTGTCCTAACTCATTCGCTGCATATCCAGTAACAGAGACCAGTGATCCAGACCCAGCTGAAGTGTGTGTGAATGTGAGGCTCAGTGTGTGAGGGACCAGCCTCAGGGTCCACTGATCCAGACCCAGCTGAAGTGTGTGTGACTGTGAGGCTCAGTGTATGAGGGACCAGCCTCAGGGTCCAATGACCCAGTCCCAGCTAAAATGTGTGTGACTGTGAGGCTCAGTGTCTGAGGGACCAGCCTCAGGGTCCAGTGATCCAGACCCAGCTGAAGTGTGTGTGAATGTGTGGCTCAGTCTGTGAGGGACCAGCATCAGGGTCCAGGGTTCCAGACCCAGCTGAAGTGTGTGTGAATGTGAGGCAAAGTGTGTGAGGGACCAGTCTCAGGGTACAGTGATCCAGACCGAGCTGAAGTGTGTGTGAATGTGAGGCTCAGTGTGTGAGGGACCAGTCTCATGTTCCAGTGATCCAGACCCAGCTGAAGTGTGTGTGAATGTGAGGCTCAGTGTGTGAGGGACCAGTCTCAGGGTCCAGTGATCCAGACCCAGCTGAAGTGTGTGTGAATGTGAGGCTCAGTGTGTGAGGGACCAGCCTCAGGGTCCAGTGATCCAGACCCAGCTGATGTGTGTGTGAATGTGAGACGCAGTGTGTGAGGAACCAGGCTCAGGGTCCGTGATCCAGACCAAGCTGAAGTGTGTGTGAATGTGAGGGTTCAGCGTGTGAGGGACCAGCCTCAGTGTCCAGTGATCCAGACCCAGCTGAAGTGTGTGTGGATGTGAGGCTCAGTGTGTGAGGGACCAGTCTCAGGGTCCAGTAATCCAGACCCAGCTGAAGTTTGTTTGAATGTGAGGCTCAGTGTGTGAGGGACCAGTCTCAGGGTCCAGTGATCCAGACCCAGCTGAAGTGTGTGTGAATGTAAGGGTTCAGTGTGTGAGGGACCAGCCTCAGGGTCCAGTGATCCAGACCCAGCTGAAGTGTGTGTGAATGTGAGGCTCAGTGTGTGAGGGACCAGCCTCAGGGTCCAGTGATCCAGACCCAGCTGATGTTTGTGTGAATGTGAGGCTCAGTGTGTGAGGGACCAGCCTCAGGGTCCAGTGATCCAAAACCAGCTGAAGTGTGTGTGAATGTAAGGCTCAGTGTCTGAGGGACCAGCCTCAGGGTCCAGTGATCAAGACCCAGCTGAAGTGTGTGTGAATGTGAGGCTCAGTATGTGAGGGACCAGCCTCAGGGTCCAGTAATCCAGACCCAGCTGTGGGCAACGCAGTTTAGGAAGGTTATGAAGGCGTTGTAGAGGGTGCCGAAAAGATTTACGAGAATGATTCCATTCATGAGGAACTTCAGTTACCTGGATAGATTGGAAAAGTTGGGATTGCAAAAGGGATAGATTACAAAAGCAGAGAAGTCCTGCTACAACTGTACAGGGTATTGATGAGGCCATACCTGGAGTACTGCGTTCAGTTTTGGTCTCTTATTTAAGGAAGGATATACTTGCATTGGAGGCAGTTCACAGAAGGTTCACGAGGTTGATTCCTGAGTTGAGGGGTTTGTCTTATGAAGAAAGGTTTGAGTAGTTTGGGCCTCTACACATTGGAGTTAAGAAGAATGAGGTGATCTTATTGAAACATAAAAGTTACTGAGGGGGCTTGACAAGGTGGATGCAGAGAGGATGTTCCCACTCATAGGGGAAACTAAAACCAGGGGGCATAGTTTCAGAGTAAGGGGTCGCCCATTTAAAACGGAGATGAGGAGGAATTTCTTCTCTTGAGGGTTATAAATATGTGGAATTCTCTGTCCCAGAGAGCTGTGGAAGACGGGACATTGAATATATTTAAAGCGGGGATAGACAGATTTTTGAGCGATTCTGGGAGTAAAGGTTTATGGGGAGCGGGCAGCGAAGTGGAGCTGAGTCCATGATCAGATCAGCCACGATCTTATTGAATGGTGGAGCAGGCTCCAGTGGCCGTATGGCCTACTCCTGCTCCTATCTTTTTTGTTCTAATGTTCTTCTTTCACTTTAGGTTACAGAAGTTCACTTTACAGTGTATTAAATGGGGAGGATTTGGCGACCAGTGGCTCGAACCAAACATCACATTCAGATCTGATGGAGTCACACGATACACCGAGACCTGAATATCTTCGGCCTTTGACCATCCACGCAAAAAACACTGTTCACAGCGGGGAGAAACTATACACGTGCTGTATGTGTGGGCAAGGATTCAGCCGATCATCCAACCTGGAGAGACACAAGCTCAGTCACACTGGAGAAAAACCCTGTAAATGTGGAGATTGTGGGAAATGTTTCAACTACCCGTCCCAGCTGGTAACACATCGGCGAGTTCACGCTGCGGAGAGGCCGTTCACCTCTCTGAGTGTGGGAAGGGATTCACTCAGTTATCCCACCTGCTGATGCACCAGTGAGTTCACTGGGGAGAGACCGTTCACCTCTCTGAGTGTCGGAAGGGAGTCACTCAGTTATCCCACCTGCTGATGCACCAGTGAGTTCACACTGGGGAGAGACCGTTCACCTCTCTGAGTGTGGGAAGGGATTCACTCAGTTTACCCACCTGCTGACACACCAGCGAGTTCACACTGGGGAGAGATTGTTCACCTCTGTGATTGTGGGAAGGGATTCACTCAGTTATCCCACCTGCTGATACACAAGCGAGTTCACACTGGGGAGAGGCCGTTCATCTCTCTGAGTGTGGGAAGGGATTCACTCAGTCATTGAAGTCAGGCAGAGAATTCCGCAGGTTCACAATTCTCTGAGTGAGTTATGTATTCTGAAAGGTGAGGGGATTTAATGTCAGCTTTCCAGGCCCCTGTTTATTTTATCTTCTCTCTGATCCAATTATCTCTCAGTTCTGAAGAAAGACCTTGCCTGAATTGTGAAATGAAGCGAATGTTTCTCCAATGTTGGTATTACTGCAGTACTGATGTACACCAGCAGCTGGTGATATTGTACTGTAAAACTTTACTGACCTTTGCCCAGCTCACCATCCCCATATCCTGGCTGTCAGTGGTCTGCAATGGGCTCCAAGGGAAGGTTAACCACTCTGGGGTGAATTCTCAATTTTACCTCCCACAACTCGGGTGTGAGCGGATCGGCTCCAGGTTTACAGCGCGCACGGAGGAAATATGAACATTCGGCTCTTTAAAGCGAAGGTTTACAAACTCCGTGTCTCTGTGAAGAGAGATAGATTGTATATTTCCCATCACCAAAGGTGCGTGGTGCTGATACCTGAGCAATGTATTCACTTTCAGGGCATAACTTATTGCTGCTTTTTAATATAAAGGAGCGGGGCAGTGATGTGAAAGGGTGGGGATGGATCTGCTGTCGGTGTTTACTTTTTATTAAAGTCTTCTCACATTTTATATTTGTATCGGTATATTTACAGTCTCACTGGGATTTACAATGTGTCATTTGTATTACATTTTCTAACTCCCGACCTCTGACCTCTGCTCCTGATCCTATCCGCGCGGGGTCAAGTTATTGTGAGGTCACGGATAATACAGGCCGAGAGAGAGAGAGACAGAGAGGGAGTGAAAGACAGACAGAGAGAGGGAAAGATAGAGAAAGGGAGAGACAGAGAGGGAGGGAGAGAGACATAGAGTGAGAGAGAAACAGAGAGGGAGAGAGAGAGGAAAGAGACAGACATAGAGAGAGACAGAGAGCGAGACAAAGAGTGAGAGACATAGAGAGAGAGAGACAGAAAGCGAGAGAGAGAGAGAGAGTGTGTGTGTCCCTACTCTTTCCCTCTTTCTGTATAGATTCTGGGTTTGATACAGGGCTATGGGGAGAGAGCGGGACAGTGGGATTAGTTTGGGGATTGATACAGGGCTTTGGGTAGAAAGCGCAGCAGTGGGATTAGTTTGGGATTGATAAAGGGCTATGGGGAGAGAGCGGGGCAGTGGGATTAGTTTGGGTGAGATTGAACAGCCATTTTACATGAGAGATGTGGTGACCATTTTACACCAGGACACGTGTTACAGAGAACGGGAGAGAGAGAGAGAGAGAGAGAGAGAGAGAGAGAGAGAGAGAGAGAGAGAGAGAGAGGAGAGAGAGAGAGTGAGAGAGAGAGAAGATAGAGAGAGAGAGACAAGAGAGTGAGAGTGACAGAAATCGAGAGGGAGAGAGGCACAGAGAGAGAGAGATGGAGACATGGAGAAAGATACAGAGGGAGAGAGACAGATAGAGACAGAGAGAGAGAGAAAAAGAAAGACAGGGAGAGACTGATAGTGAGAGTCAGAGAGAGAGAAAAAGAGAGAGACAGATAGAGAGAGAGATAGAGTGGGATAGAGCAAGGCAGAAACAGGGAGAGAGACAAAGAGAAACAAAGAGAGAGAGAGAGAGTGACAGAGAGAGAGAGAAAGAGAGAGAGATACAGAGCGAGTTGGAGAGAGAGAGAGAGTCAGAGAGAGAGTCACAAAAAATACAGAGCGAGAGAGATATATCGACAGGCAGGTGGAGAGAGATAGAGCGAGAGAGTCAGAGAGACGGGGACAGAGAGAGAGAGAGAAAGACAAACTTATAGAGAGAAACAGAGAGACAGAGAGATAGAGAGTGCAATAGAGAGAGAGTGATGGAGAGAGAGAGAGACAGAGGGTAAGAGAGTGAGGCAGAGACAGACAGATAGAGAGTGAGAGACAGAGCGAGTGAGACAGAGAGAGGGAGAGACAGAGGGAAAGACAGATATAGAGGCAGAGAGAGAGAGAGATAAAAAAGAGACAGATAGACAAAGAGAGAGAGAGGAGATAGACACAGGGAGCGAGAGAGACAGATAGAGGGAGAGTGAGAGAGAGAGACAGGCAGAAAGACAGAGAGCGAGACAGAGAGTGAGAGACATAGAAAGAGAGAGGTAGAGAGTAACAGAATGAATGTGTGTGTGTCTCTCTCTCTCTGAAAAGATTCTGGGATGGATACAGGGCTATGGGGAGAGAGCGGAGCAGTGGGATTAGTTTGGGGATTGATACAGGGCTATGGGGAGAGAGCGGTGGAGTGGGATTAGTTTGAGGATTGATACAGGGCTATGGGGAGACACCGGGGCAGTGCGATTAGTTTGGGATTAATGCAGGGCTATTGGGAGAGAGCGGGGCAGTGGGATTAATTTTGGGATTGATACAGTGCTATGGGGAGAGAATGGGGCAGTGGGATTAGTTTGGGGATTGATACAGGGCTATGGGGAGAGAGCGGGGCAGTGGGATTAGTTTGGGGATTTATACAGGACTATGGGGAGAGAGCGGGACAGTGGGTTTAGTTTGGGGATTGATACAGGGCTATGGACCGAGAGCGGGGCAGTGGGATTAGTTTGGGGATTGATACAGGACTATGGGGAGAGAGCGGGGCAGTGGGATTAGTTTGAGGATTGAAACAGGACTATGGGGAGAGCGCGGGGCAGTGGGATTATTTTGGGAGAAATTGAGCAGCCATTTTACATGATGTGCGTAGTGACCATTTTACACCAGGACACGTGTCTGGATGATCTGTGAACAAACCTGGTCTGCCTTTCTGGGCTCGGGGATTTGTGTATTGGTCCCAGTCTCTGTGTCCTTAATATGTTTGAAGAGTTTGAAGTCAGTCACACCTTGTTGAAGCATTTCCTTCTTTCAGGGCATGATGGTAAACAGCTTCAATCCTGTGTATCTGTGAGGGGGCGACACAATCGAATTTACACCTTATTCAAACCAACAAGACTTGCTTTTCCATTTCCTGCCCTGCGAAGATATCACACTGTTCCACAATGCAACATTTTCTGAATCAGCCTTTGATCCCATATACTGGTCAATCTGAAACATTCAAAGCTTTCAGAAGGAGAAACCAGATTTACCCCACACATTCCAACCCACAATTGGATGGTTAGCAAATCAAAAATGTCCCAGAAATGTGATTTTTTGCTGTGGGTTTAAACAGCCAGACTGCAATATGTCAGGGTACTTTTCAATCAAGGAAACATCAGAATGGGAATGAGAGACAGGGAGAGAAAAAAAGAGAGGTGGACAGGGATAAGCATTGAGAGAATTAGGGATAGAGAGAGCGTGTTGGCAGAAAAGAGAAAGAGAGAGATCGCAAATGGACAGCAGCAAAGACAGAGGAAAAAGTGATGGACAGATAGAAATTGGGAGCGAGGGAGAGAGTGAGGGAGCAAGACGGAGAGAGGGAGACAGAGAGCGAGAGAGAGAGGGACAGAGATAGGAGAGGGAGAGAGAGACAGGGAGACTGAAAGAGAGAGCGAGAGAGAGAGAGGGTGGGAGACAGAGAGAGACTGAGAGAGACTGAGAGAGAGAGATAGAGCGATAGAGAGACAGAGATATATAGAGAGGCAGAGGAGAGAGAGAGAGAGATAGAGAGAGTGACAGAGAGAGAGACAGATAGAGAGAGACAGAGGGAAAGAGAGAATGAAAGAAAGACAGAGAGAGCGAATGAATCTGAGAGAGAGATTCAGAGAGAGAGTAAAACAGAGAGAGACAGATAGACATAGAAAGGTAGAAACATAGAAATTATGTGCTGGAGTAGGCCATTTTGCCCTTCGAGCCTGCACCACCATTCAATAAGATCATGTCTGATCATTCCCTCAGTACCCCTTTCCTGCATTCGCTCCATACATCTTGATTCCTTTGGCTGTAAGGGACATATCCGACTGCCTTTTGAATATATCCAATGAACTGGCATCAACATCTCTCTGCGTTAGAGAATAAATAGAGACAGATAGAGCGATAGAGAGAGAGAGAGAGAGAGAGAGGGAAATACAGATAGAGAAAAACAGAGTCACAGATAGACAATGCAAGAGAGAGAGACAGAGAGAGAGAAAGAGAGAGAGAGTGAGCGAGAAAGAGAGACAGCGAGGGAGACAGACATACAGAGGGACACAGAGAAAGTGAGAGAGAGAGACAGAGAGAGTGTGTGCGCGTGCATGCGTGCTTGTGTGCAGCCATTTTACATGAGATGTGTGGTGACCACTTTACACCAGGAAATGTGCGACAGAGAAAGAGAGAGGGAGAGACAGACAGAGAGAGAGAGAGAAGACAGTCATAGAGAGAGAGAGAGAGAGAGAGAGACAAGACAGTGAGAGTGACAGAAATAGAGAGGGAGAGAAAGAGAGAGACATAGAGAAAATGTCAGAGGGAGAGAGACAGATAGAGCTCGAGAGAGAGAGAGAGCGAGAGAGTGAGAAAGACAGGGAGAGACTGAGAGTGAGAGTCAGAGAGAGAGAAAAAAACAGAGACACAGTTCGACAGAGAAACAAAAAGAGAAAGAGAGAGACAGAGACAGAGAGAGAGAGAAAGATAAAGAGATACAGAGCAAGATGGAGAGAGAGAGAGTCAGAGAGAGAGGCACAAAATATACACAGCGAGAGGGAGAGTGAGGCAGACTGATAGAGAGAGGCAGAGAGAGAGACTCAGAGAGAGGGGAACAGAGAGACAGAGAGAGCGAGAGAGAGAGAGAGAGGCAAACTTATAGAGAGATACAGAGAGAGAAACAGAGAGATAGAGTGATGGAGAGAGAGAGACAGAGATCGGCAGAGAGAGAGAGCTAGAGAGGGAGACTCAGAGAGAAAGGGACAGAGAGAGAAACAGAGAGAGAGAGAGAGTGACAGATAGAGAGAGAGAGAGAGACAGAGGACAAGAAAGTGAGGCAGAGACAGACAGAGAGAGAGTGAGAGACAGACCGAGTGAGACAGAGAGAGAGAGACACAGAGGAAAAGACAGATATA
>NW_027251084.1:25000-68196 GCF_044704955.1 Pristiophorus japonicus
TTCGTGGGAAACCAGAAGTTTGGGAAAATTTTAAACGACAGCAAATAATGACTAAGAAAGCTTTAAAGAAAGGAAAGATAGATTACGAAAGTAAATTTGCGCAAAACATAAAAAGAGATAGTAAAAGCTTTTACCGATATATAAAACGGAAGAGAGTGACAAAAGTAAATGTTGGTCACTTAGAAGATGAAAAGGGGGATTTAATAATGGGAAATGTGGGAATGGCTGAGACCTTAAACAATTATTTTGCTTCGGTCTTCACTGTGGAAGATACAAAAACCATGGCAAAAATTGCTGGTCACGGGAATGTGGGAAGGGAGGACCTTGAGACAATCACTATCACTTGGGGGGTAGTGCTGGACAGGCTAATGGGACTCAAGGTAGACAAGTCCCCTCGTCCTGATGAAATGCATCCCAGGGAATTAAAAGAGATGGCAGAAGTTATAGCAGATGCATTCGTTATAATCTACGAAAATTCTCAGGACTCTGGGGAGGTACCAGCGGATTGGAAAGCAGCTAATGTAACGCCTCTGTTTAAAAAAGGGGGCAGACAAAAGGCAGGTACCTTTCGGCTGGTTAGTTTACCATCTGTAGTGGGGAAAATGCTTGAAACTATCATTAAGGAAGAAATAGCGGGACATCTAGATAGGAATAGTGCAATCAAGCAGACGCAGCATGGATTAATGAAGGAGAAATCATGTTTAACTAATTTACTGGAATTTTTTGAGGATATAACGAGCATGGTGGATAGAGGTGTACCGATGGATGTGGTGTATTTAGATTTCCAAAAGGCATTCGATAAGGTGCCACACAAAAGGTTACTGCAGAAGATAAAGGTACGCCGAGTCAGCGGAAATGTATTAGCATGGATAGAGAATTGGCTGGCGAACAGAAAGCAGAGAGTCGGGATAAATGGGTCCTTTTCAGGTTGGAAATCGGTAGTTAGTGGTGTGCCACAGGGATCGGTGCTGGGACCACAACTATTTACAATATACATAGATGACCTTCAAGAGGGGACAGAGAGTAGTGTAACAAAATTTGCAGAGGACACAAAGATTAGTGGGAAAGCGGGTTGTGTAGAGGAAACAGAGAGGCTGCAACGAGATTTAGATAGGTTAAGCGAATGGGCTGAGGTTTGGCAGATGGAATACAATGTCGGAAAGTGTGAGGTCGTCCACATTGGGAAAAAAAACAGTAAAAGGGAATATTATTTGAATGGGGAGAAATTACAACATGCTGCGGTGCAGAGGGACCTGGGGGTCCTTGTGCTTGATCACAAAAAGTTAGTTTGCAGGTGAAGCATGTGACCAGGAAGGCGAATGGGATGTTGGTCTTCATTACGAGAGGGATTGAGTACAAAAGCAGGGAGGTCCTGCTGCAACTGTATAGGGTATTGGTGAGGCCGCACCTGGAGTACTGCATGCAGTTTTGATCACCTTACTTAAGGAAGGATATATTAGCTTTGGAAGGGGTATAGAGACGATTCACTAGGCTGATTCCGGAGATGAGGGTGTTACCTTATGATGATAGATTGAGCAGACTGGGTCTTTACTAGTTGGAGTTCAGAAGGATGAGGTGTGATCTTTTAGAAACATTTAAAATAATGTAAGGGATAGACAAGATCGAGGCAGAGAGATTGTTCCCACTGGTCGGGGAGACTAGAACTAGGGGCACAGCCACAAAATAAGGGGGAGCCAATTTAAAACCGAGTTGTGAAGGAATTTCTTCTCCCAGAGGGTTGTGAATCTGTGGAATTCTCTGCCCAAGGAAGCAGTTGAGGCTAGCTCATTGAATGTATTCAAGTCGCAGATAGATAGATTTTTAACCAATAAGATAATTAAGGGTTACGGGGAGCGGGCGGGTAAGTGGAGCTGAGTCCACGGCCAGATCAGCCATGATCTTGTTGAATGGTGGAGCAGGCTTGAGGGGCGAGATGGCCTACTCCTGTTCCTAATTCTTATGTTCTTATGTTCTCTCCGTCTCTCGCTCCCCTTCTCTCTCTCTCTCGCTCCCCTCTCTCTCCGTCTCTCGCACCCCCTCTCCGTCTCTCGCTACCGCTCTCGCTCCGTCTCTCGCCAACCCCCCTCTCTCTCTGTCTCTCGCTCCCCCTCTCTCTCTCCGTCTCTCGCTCACCCTTACTCTCTCCGTCTCACCCACTCTCCTTCTCTCGCTCCCCCTCTCTCTCTCTCTCTCTCTCTCTCCCGGTTTCTCGATGCCCCTCTCTCTCTCCCCATCTCTCGCTCCCCCTTGCTCCGTCTCTCGCTCAAACCTCTCTCGCTCTACCTCTCTCTCTCTCTCTCTCTCTCTCTCTCCGTCTCTCGATCCCCGTCATTCTCTCTCCATCTCTGGCACCCCCTCTCTCTCCGTCTCTCACTCCCCCTCTCTCTCCGTCTCTCCCTCCCCCTCTCTCTCTTCGTCTCTCGCTCCCCCTCTCTCTCTCCTTCTCTCGCTCTTCCTCTCCCTCTCTCCGTCTCTCGCTTCCGCTCTCTCTCTCGCTCCCCCTCTCACCGTCTCTCGCTCCCACTCTCTCTCTTGCTCCCCCTCTCTCTCTGTGTCTCTCGCTCCCCGTCTCGCTCTCCCTGTCTCTTGCTCCCCCCCTCTCTCCGCCTGTCGCTTTCCCTCTCTCTCTCCGTCCCTCGCTCCCCCTCTCAATCTCCGTCTCTCGCTCCCCATCTCTCTCTCCTGCTCACTCCCCTTCTCTCTCTCCGTCTCTCGCTCCCCCTCTCTCTCTCTCTGTCTCCCTCACCATCTCTCGCTACCCCTCTTTCGCTGCCTCTCTCCGTCACTCCCTTCCACTCTATCGACCCCCCTTTCTCTCTATCTCTCGCTCCCCCGCTCTTTCTACCCGTCTCTCGCTCCACCTCTCTCTCTGCGTCTCACGCAAGCCCTCTCTCTCCGTCTCTCGCTCCCCCCCTCTCTCTCTCTCTCTCTGTATCTCGCTCCCCCACTCTCTCTCCGTATCTCGCTCCCCCTCTCTCTCTCCGTATCTCGCTCTCCCTCTCTCTCTCCGTATATCGCTCCCCCTCTCTCTCCGTCTCTCATTCCCCCTCTCTTTCTCTGTCTCTCGCTCCACCTCTCTTTCTCCGTCTCTCGCTCCACCTCTCCTTCTCCGTCTCTCGCTCCCCCTCTCTCTCTCCATCTCTCGCTCCCCCTCTCTCGCTCTCTGCGTCTCTCGCTCCCCCTCTCTCTCCTTCCCTCGCTCCCATTTTCTCTCTCCGTCTCTCGCTCCCCCTCACTCTCACCCCCTCGCTGTCTCTCCCCGAATCTCGCCGACCCTCACTCTCTCCGTCTCTTGATCCGCCTCTCTCGCTCTCTCCATCTCTCGCTCCCTCTCTCTCTCTCCGTCTCTCACTCCACCTCTCTCTCTCTCTCCGTCTCTCGCTACCCCTCTCTCTCTCTCCATCTCTCGCTCCCCCTCTCTCGCTCACCGTCTCTCGCTCCCCCTCCCTCGCTCTCTCCATCTCTCCATCTCTCGCTCCCTCTCTCTCTCTCCCAGTCTCTCGCTCCCTCTCTTTCCCTCTGTCTCTCGCTTGCCCTCTCACCGTCTGTCGCTCCCTCACTCTCTCTCTCTCTCTCCATCTCTAGCTCCCCCTCTCTCCCTCCATCTCTCGCTCCCTCTCTCTCTCGCTCCCCCCTCTCTCACCTAATCTCTCTCTCCGTCTCTCGTTCCCCCGCTCTCTTTTTCCGGCTCTCTCTCTCCGTCTCTCGCTCCCCCTCTCTCTCTCTGTCTCTCGCTCTCCCTCTCCATCTCTCGCTCCCCCCTCTCTCTCCGTCTCTTGCTCCCCCTCTCACTCTCCATCTCTCGCTCCCCCTCTCTCGCTCCCCCTCTCTCTCTCCGTCTCTCGCTCCCGCTCTGACTCTCCATCACTCACTACCCCTCTCTCTCTCTCTCTCTCCGTCTCTGGCTCCCCCCCTATCTCTGTCTCTCGCTCCCCCTCTCTCTCTTCGTCTCTCGCTCCCCTCTCTCTCTCTCCTTCTCTCGATCCCCCTCTCACTCTTTGTCTGTCGCACTCTCTCTCTCCGTCTCTAGCTCCCCCTCTCTCCCTACACCTCTCTCTCTCCATCTCTCGCTCCCGCTCTCTCTCTCCGTCCCTCGCTCCCCTTCTCTCTCTCCGTCTCTCGCTCTCCCCTCTCTCACCCACTCTCTCTCCATCTCTCGTTCCCCCGCTCTCTCTTTCCGGCTCTCTTTCTCCGTCTCTCGCTCCCCCTCTGCATCTGCGTCTCTCGCTCTCTCTCTACGTCTCTCGCTCCCCCTCTCCATCTGCATCTCTCGCTCTCTCTCTCCGTCTCTCGCTCTCCCCTCTCTCACCCATTCTCTCTCCATCTCTCATTCCCCCGCTCTCTCTTTCCGGCTCTCTCTCTCCGTCTCTCGCTCCCCCTCTCCATCTGCGTCTCTCGCTCTCTCTCTCCGTCTCTCGCTCCTCCTCTCAGTCTCCCTCTCTCGCTTCCCCTTTCACTCTCCGACTCTCGATCCCCCTCTCACTCTCTGTCTCTCGCTCCCCCTCTCACTCTCCATCTCTCGCTCCCCCTCTCACTCTCTCCGTCCTTCGCTCCCGCTCTCTCTATCCATCACTCGCCCCCCCCTTTCTCCATCTCTCGCTGCCTCTCTCTCTCTCTCCGTCTCTCGCTCACCCTCTCTCTCTCTGTCTCTCTCTCCCCCTCTCCCTCTCCGACTCTCGCTACCCCTCTCTCTCTCTCTCTCTCCGTCTCTCGCTCCCCCCCTATCTCTATCTCTCGCTCCCCCTCACTCTCACCCCCTCGCTATCACTCTCCGATTCTCGTCCACCCTCACTCTCTCCGTCTGTTGCTCCCACTCCCTCTCTCCATCTCTCACTCTCCGTCTCTCGCTCCCCCTCTCTCTATCTCCGTCTATCGCTTCCCCTCTCTCTCCGTCTCTCGCTCCCTCTCTC
Source organism: Pristiophorus japonicus (assembly GCF_044704955.1). Taxonomy (NCBI): domain Eukaryota; kingdom Metazoa; phylum Chordata; class Chondrichthyes; family Pristiophoridae; genus Pristiophorus; species Pristiophorus japonicus. Next base: position 29,911 of record NW_027251084.1, read on the forward strand.
TCTCTCACCGTCTCTCGCTCCCTCTCTCTCTCTCTCCTCCTTTCCCTCCCCCTCTCTGTCGCCATCTCTCGCTCCCCCTTTCTCTCTCTGTCTCTCACTCCCCCTCTCTCGCTCTCTCCGTCTCTCGCTCCCTCTCTCTCTCTCCGTCTCTCGCTCCCCCTCTCTCACTCTCTCTCCATCTCTCGCTACCCCTGTCTCCATCTCTCCATCTCTCGCTCCCTCTCTCTCTCTCGCAGTCACTCGCCCCCTCTCTCTCCCTCTCTCTCTCGCTACCTCTCTCTTTCCGTCTCTCGCTCCCCCTCTCACTCTCTGTCTGTTGCTCCCTCTCTCTCTCTCTCTCTCCGTCTCTGGCTCCCCCTCTCTCCCTCCATCTCTCGCACCCTCCCTCTCTCGCTCCCCCCTCTCTCACCTAAACTCTCTCTCCGTCTCTCGTTCCCCCGCTCTCTTTTTCCGGCTCTCTCTCTTCATCTCTCGCACCCCTCTCTCTCTCTACTCTCGGTCGCTCGCTCCATCTCTCGCTCCCCCCTCTCTCTCCGTCTCTTGCTCATGCTCTCTCTCTCCATCTCTCGCTCTCCCTCTCTCGCTCCCACTCTCTCTCTCCGTATCTCACTTCCCATCTCCGGCTATCACTCCCCCTCTCTCTCTCCGTCTCTCACTCCCCCTCTCTCTCTCCGTCTCTCGCTTCCGCTCTCTCGCTCCCCCTCTCTCTCTCTCTCGCTCCCTCTCTCTCTCTCTCTCTCTCTCGCGCTCACTCTCTCTCTCTCTCTCTCCATCTCTCACTCCCCCTCGTTCTCTCGGTCTCTCGCACCCCCTCTCTCTCCGTCTCTCACGGCACCTCTCTCCCATCGTCGCTCGCTCCCCCTCTCTCTTTCTCTCTCCGTCTCTCGCTTCCCCTCTCCCTCTCTCGCTCCCCATCTCTCGCTCTCTCCCCATCTCTCGCTCCCTCTCTCCGTCTCTTGCCCCCCCTCTCTCACTCCATCTCTCCCTTCCCCTCTCTCTCTCCCCCGCTATCTCACTCTCCATCTCTCACTCGCCATCTCTCACTCTCCATCTCTCACTCTCCATCTCTCACTCGCCATCTCTCACTCTCCATCTCTCACTCTCCATCTCTCACTCGCCATCTCTCACTCTCCATCTCTCACTCTCCATCTCTCACTCTCCATCTCTCACTCTCCATCTCTCACTCTCCATCTCTCACTCCCTCTGTGTCTCTCGCTCCTTCCCTCTCTCTCTCCCAGTCTCTCGCTCCCTCTCTCTCCGTCTCTCGCTCCCCCTCTCTCTCTCCATCTCTCGCTCCCCCTCTCACCGTCTCTCGCTACCCCTCTCTCTCTCTCTGTCTCTTGCTCCCGCTCTCGCTCACCCTCTCTCTCTCCATCTCTCGCTCCCTCTCTCTCTCTCCGTCCCTCGCTCCCCTTCTCTCTCTACGTCTCTCGCTCTCCCCTCTCTCACTCTCTCTCTCTCCGTCTCTCGCTCTCCCCTCTCTCACTCACTCTCTCTCCGTCTCTCGTTCCCCCGCTCTCTCTTTCCGGCTATCTCTCTCCGTCTCTAGCTCCCCCTCTCAATCTTCGCCTCTCGCTCTCTCTCTCCGTCTCTCGCTCCCCCTCTCACTCTCCATCTCTCGCTCCCCCTTTCACTCTCCGACTCTCGCTCCCCCTCTCACCCTCCATCTCTCGCTACCCCTCTCACTCTCCGTCTATCACTCCCCCTCTCACTCTCTCCGTCTCTCGCTCCCGCTCTCTCTCTCCATCATTCGCCCCTCCCTCTTCACCGTCTCTCTCTGCCTCTCTCTCTCTCTCCGTCTCTCGCTCGCCCTCTCTCTTTCTCTCTCTCCCCCTCTCGCTCTCCGTCTCTCGCTACACCTCTCTCTCTCTCTCTCTCCGTCTCTCAGTCCCCCCCATCTCTGTCTCTTGCTCCTCCTATCTCTCTTCGTCTCTCGCTCCCCCACTCTCTCTCTCCGTCTCTCACTCCCTCTCTCCCTCTGCGTCTCTCGCTCTCTCTCTCCGTCTCTCGCTCCCCATCTCTCTCTCCGTCTCTCGCAACCCATCTCTCTCTCTCCATTTCTCGCTCCCACTCCCTCTCTCCGTCTCGCGCTCGCTCGCTCTCTCTCTATCTCTCGCTCCCCGTTTCTCACTGCCCCTCTCTCTCTCTCTACATCTCTCGCAACCCCCACTCTCTCTGCGTCTCTCGCTCCCCCTCTCTCTCTCCGTCTCTCGCTCCCCCTCTCTCTCTCTCCGTATCTCACTTCCCATCTCCGGCTCTCACTACCCCTCTCTCTCTCCATCTCTCACTCCCGCTCTCTCTCTCCATATCTCGCTTTACCTCTCTCGCTGCCACCTCTCTCTCTCTGTCTCTCGCTCCCTCTCGCTGCCTCTCTCTCTCTCTCTCTCGCTCCCCCTCGTTCTCTCCGTCTCTGGCACCCCCCTCTCTCTCCGTCCCTCACTACATCTCTCTCTCTCTCTCCGTCTTTCGCTCCCCACCTTTCTCTCTGTCTCTCGCTCCCGCTCTCTCTTCGTCTCTCACAACTCCTCTCTCTCACCGTCTCTCGCAACTCTTCTCTCTCTCTACGTCTCTCTCTCCCACTCCCTCTCTCCCTCTCCATCTCTCGCAACTCCTCTCTCTCTCTCCGTCTCTCGCTCCCACTTTTTCTCTCCGTCCCGCGCTCCCTCGCTCTCTCTCCGTCTCTCGCAACTCCTCTCTCTCTCTCCGTCACTCGCTCCCACTCCCTCTCTCCGTCTCGCGCTCCATCTCTCTCTCTCTGTCTCTCCGTCTCTCGCTCCCCCTCTCTCTCTCCATCTCTCGCTCCCCGTCTCTCTCTCCATCGCTGGCTCCCCCTCTCTCTCTCTCCGTCTCTCGCTCCCCCTCTCACTCTCCGTCTCTCGCTCCCCCTCTCACTCTCTCCATCTCTCGCTCCCCCTCTCTCTCTTCGTCTCTCGCTCCCCCTATCTCTCTCTCCTACTCTCGATCCCCCTCTCACTCTTTGTCTGTCGCTCTCTCTCTCTCTCCGTCTCGAGCTCCCCCTCTCTGCCTACACCTCTCTCTCTCCATCTCTCGGTCCCTCTCTCTCTCCGTCCCTCGATCCCCTTCTCTCTCTCCGTCTCTCGCTCTCCCCTCTCTCACCCATCTCTCTCCATCTCTCGTTCCCCCGCTCTCTCTTTCCGGTTTTCTCTCTCCGTCTCTCGCTCCCCCTCTCCATCTGCGTCTCTCGCTCTCTCTCCTTCTCTCGCTCCCCCTCTCCATCTGCGTCTCTCGCTCTCTCTCTCCATCTCTCGCTCTCCCCTCTCTCACCCACTCTCTATCCATCTCTCGTTCCCCCGCTCTCTCTTTCCGGCTCTCTCTCTCCGTCTCTTGCTCCCCCTCTCCATCTGCGTCTCTCGCTCTCTCTCTCCATCTCTCGCTCCCCCTCTCACTCTCCGTCTCTCGCTACCCCTTTCACTCTCCGACTCTCGCTCCCCCTCTCACTCTCAGTCTCTCGCTCCCCCTCTCACTCTCGGTCTCTCGCTCCCCCTCTCACTCTCTCCGTCATTCGCTCCCGCTCTCTCTCTCCATCATTCGCCCCCCCCTTTCTCCGTCTCTCGCTGCCTCTCTCTCTCTCTCCGTCTCTCGCTCACCCTCTCGCTCTCTGTCTCTCTCTCCCCCTCTCTCTCTCCGACTCTCGCTACTCCTCTCTCTCTCTCTCTCCTTCTCTCGCTCCCCCCCTATCTCTGTCTCTCGCTCCCCCTCACTCTCACCCACTCGCTATCATTCTCCGATTCTCGCCCACCCTCACTCTCTCCATCTCTTGCTCCCCCTCCCTCTCTTAATCTCTCACTCTCCGTCTCTCGCTCCCCCTCTCTCTATCTCCGTCTATCGCTTCCCCTCTCTCTCCGTCTCTCGCTCCATCTCTCTCTCTCACCATCTCTCGCTCCCTCTCTCACCGTCTCTCGCTCCCTCTCTCTCTCTCTCCGTCTCTCGCTCTCTCTCTCTCTCCTCCTTTCCCTCCCGCTCTCTCTCGCCATCTCTCGCTCCCCCTCTCTCTCTCCATCTCTCACACCCCCTCATTCGCTCTCTCCGTCTCTCGGTCCCTCTCTCTCTCTCCGTCTCTCGCTCCCCCTCTCTCTCTCTCTCTCCATCTCTCGCTACCCCTGTCTCCATCTCTCCATATCTCGCTCCCTCTCTCTCTCTCCCAGTCTCTCGCTCCCTCTCTCTCCCTCTGTCTCTCGGTCCCCCTCTCACCGTCTCTCGCTACCCCTCTCTTTCCGTCTCTCGCTCCCCCTCTCACTCTCCGTCTGTATCTCCCTCTCTCTCTCTCTCTCTCCGTCTCTGGCTCCCCCTCTCTCCCTCCATCTCTCGCTCCCTCCCTCTCTCGCTCCCCCCTCTCTCACCTCAACTCTCTCTCCGTCTCTCGTTCCCCCGCTCTCTCTCTCCGTCTCTCGCTCCCCCTCTCTCTCTCTACTCTCGCTCTCTCGCTCCATCTCTCGCTCCCCCCCCTCTCTCTCCGTCGCTTGCTCCTGCTCTCTCTCTCCATCTCTCGCTCTCCCTCTCTCGCTCCCCCTCTCTCTCTCCGTATCTCACTTCCCCTCTCCGTCTCTCACTCCCCCTCTCTCTCTCCGTCCCTCACTCCACGTCTCTCTCTCCGTCTCTCGCTTCCGCTCTCTCGCTCCCCCTCTCTCTCTCTCTCGCTCCCTCTCTCTCTCTCACTCTCTCCCGTTCAATCTCTCTCTCTCTCTCTCTCTCCATCTCTCACTCCCCCTCGTTCTCTCTGTCTCTCGCACCCACTCTCTCTCTTTCTCTCCGTCTCTCGCTTCCCCTCTCCCTCTCTCGCTCCCCATCTCTCGCTCCCTCTCTCCGTCTCTCGCCCCCCCTCTCTCACTCCATCTCTCGCTTCCCCCCTCTCTCTCAACCGCTATCTCACTCTCCATCTCTCACTCGCCATCTCTCACTCTCCATCTCTCACTCTGCATCTCTCACTCTCCATCTCTCACTCCCTCTGTGTCTCTCGCTCCTTCTCTGTCTCTCTCCCAGTCTCTCGCTCCCTCTCTCTCTCTCCATCTCTCGCTCGCCCTCTCTCTTTCTCTCTCTCCCCCTTTCCCTCTCCGTCTCTGGCTACACCTCTCTCTCTCTCTCTCTCCGTCTCTCAGTCCCCCCATCTCTGTCTCTTGCTCCCCCTCTCTCTCTTCGTCTCTCGCTCCCCCACTCTCTCTCTCCGTCTCTCACTCCCCCTCTCCCTCTGCGTCTCTCGCTCTCTCTCTCCGTCTCTCGCTCCCCATCTCTCTCTCCGTCTCTCGCAACCCATCTCTCGCTCTCCGTCTCTCGCTCCCACTCCCTCTCTCCGTCTCGCGCTCCCTCTCTCTCTCTCTATCTCTCGCTCCCCGTCTCTCACTGCCCCTCTCTCTCTCTCTCCGTCTCTCGCTCACCCTCTCTCTCTCTGTCTCTCTCACCCTCTCTCTCTCTACGACTCTCGCTACTCCTCTCTCTCTCTCTCTCTCCGTCTCTCGCTCCCCCTATCTCTGTCACTCGCACCCCCTCACTCTCACCCCCTCGCTATCACTCTCCGATTCTTGCCCACCCTCACTCTCTCCGTCTCTTGCTCCCCCTCCCTCTCTCCATCTCTCACTCTCCGTCTCTCGCTCCCCCTCTCTCTATCTCCGTCTATCGCTTCCTCTCTCTCTCCGTCTCTCGCTCCCTCTCTCTCTCTCACCGTCTCTCGCTCCCTCTCTCAACGTCTCTCGCTCCCTCTCTCTCTCTCTCTGTCTCTCGCTCTCTATCTCTCCTCCTTTCCCTCCCCCTCTCTCTCGCCATCTCTCGCTCCCCCTCTCTCTCTGCGTCTCTCACTCCCCCTCTCTCGCTCTCTCCGTCTCTCGCTCCCTCTCTCTCTCTCCTTCTCTCGCTCCCCCTCTCTCTCTCTCTCTCCATCTCTCGCTACCCCTGTCTCCATTTCTCCATCTCTCGCTCCCTCTCTCTCTCTCCCAGTCTCTCGCTCCGTCTCTCTCCCTCTGTCTCTCGCTCCCCCTCTCACCGTCTCTCGCTACCCCTCTCTTTCCGTCTCTTGCTCCCCCTCTCACTCTCCTTCTGTAGCTCCCTTTTTTATCTCTCTCTCTCTCCGTCTCTGGCTCCCCTCTCTCCCTCCATCTCTCGCTCCCTCCCTCTCTCGCTCCCCCCTCTCTCACCTAAACTCTCTCTCCGTCTCTCGTTCCCCTGCTCTCTCTCTCCGTCTCTCGCTCCCGCTCTCTCTCTCTACTCTCGCTCTCTCGCTCCATCTCTCGCTCCCGCCATCTCTCCCCGTCTCTTACTCCTGCTCTCTCTCTCCATCTCTCGCTCTCCCTCTCTCGCTCCCTCTCTCTCTCTCCGTATCTCACTTCCCATCTCCGGCTATCACTCCCCCTCTCTCTCTCCGTCTCTCACTCCCCCTCTCTCTCTCCGTCTCTCGCTTCCGCTCTCTCGCTCCCCCTCTCTCTCTCTCTCGCTCCCTCGCTCTCTCTCTCTCTCTCCCGCTTACTCTCTCTCTCTCTCTCTCTCCATCTCTCACTCCCCCTCGTTCTCTCTGTCTCTCGCACCCCCTCTCTCTCCGTCTCTCACGGCACCTCTCTCCCATCATCGCTTGCTCTCCCTCTCTCTCTCTCTCTCCGTCTCTCGCTTCCCCTCTCCCTCTCTCGCTCCCCATCTCTCGCTCTCTCCCCGTCTCTCGCTCCCTCGCTCCGTCTCTCGCCCCCCCTCTCTCACTCCATCTCTCGCTTCCCCTCTCTCTCTCCCCCGCTATCTCACTCTCCATCTCTCAATCGCCATCTCTCACTCTCCATCTCTCACTCTCCATCTCTCACTCTCCATCTCTCACTCTCCATCTCTCACTCTCTCTGTGTCTCTCGCTCCTTCTCTCTCTCTCTCCCAGTCTCTCGCTCCCTCTCTCTCTGTCTCTCGCTCCCCCTCTCTCTCTCCATCTCTCGCTCCCCCTCTCCCCGTCTCTCGCTCCCCCTCTCTCTCTCTCTGTCTCTTGCTCCCGCTCTCGCTCACCCTCTCTCTCTCCATCTCTCGCTCCCTCTCTCTGTCTCCGTCCCTCGCTCCCCTTCTCTCTCTCCGTCTCTCGCTCTCCCCTCTCTCACTCACTCTCTCTCCGTCTCTCGCTCTCCCCTCTCTCACTCACTCTCTCTCCGTCTCTCGTTCCCCCGCTCTCTCTTTCCGGCTATCTCTCTCCGTCTCTCGCTCTCCCTCTCTATCTGTGCCTCTCGCTCTCTCTCTCCGTCTCTCGCTCCCCCTCTCACTTTCCATCTCTCGCTCCCCCTTTCACTCTCCGATTCTCGCTCCCCCTCTCACCCTCCATCTCTCGTTACCCCTCTCACTCTCCGTCTCGCACTCCCCCTCTCACTCTCTCCGTCTCTCGCTCCCACTCTCTCTCTCCATCATTCGCCCCTACGCCTTCACCGTCTCGCGCTGCCTCTCTCTCTCTCCGTCTCTCGCTCGCCCTCTCTCTATCTCTCTCTCCCCCTCTCCCTCTCCGTCTCTCGCTACCCCTCTCTCTCTCTCTCTCTCCGTCTCTCAGTCCCCCCCATCTCTGTCTCTTGCTCCCTCTCTCTCTCTTCGTCTCTCGCTCCCCCACTCTCTCTCTCCGTCTCTCACTCCCCCTCTCCCTCTGCGTCTCTCGCTCTCTCTCTCCCTCTCTCGCTCCCCATCTCTCTCTCCGTCTCTCGCAACCCATCTCTCTCTCTCCGTCTCTCGCTCCCACACCCTCTCTCCGTCTCGCGCTCCCTCTCTCTCTCTCCAAGTCTCGCTCCCCGTCTCTCACTGCCCCTCTCTCTCTCTATGTCTCGCTACCCCCACTCTCTCTGCGTCTCTCGCTCCCCCTCTCGCTCTCCGTCTCTCGCTCCCCCTCTCTCTCTCTGTCTCTCATTTCCCCTCTCCGGGTCTCACTCCCCCTCTCTCTCTCCGTCTCTCAGTCCCGCTCTCTCTCTCCATATCTCGCTTCCTCTCTCTCGCTGCCACCTCTCTCTCTCTGTCTCTCGCTTCCTCTTGCTCCCTCTCTCTCTCTCTCTCTCGCTCCCCCTCGTTCTCTCCGTCTCTGGCACCCCCCTCTCTCTCCGTCTCTCACTACATATCTCTCTCTCTCTCCGTCTTTCGCTCCCTACCTTTCTCTCTATCTCTCGCTCCCGCTCTCTCTTCGTCTCTCACAACTCCTCTCTCTCACCGACTCTCGCAACTCTTCACTCTCTCTCCGTCTCTCGCTCCCACTCCCTCTCTCCCTCTCCGTCTCTCGCAACTCCTCTCTCTCTCTCCGTCTCTCGCTCCCACTTTTTCTCTCCGTCTCGCGCTCACTCTCTTTCTCTCCGTCTCTAGCAACTCCTCTCTCTCTCTCCGTCTCTCGCTCCCACTCCCTCTCTCCGTCTCGCGCTCCATCTCTCTCTCTCCGTCTCTCCGTCTCTCGCTCCCCCTCTCTCTCTCCATCTCTCGCTCCCCGTCTCTCTCTCTCCATCGCTGGCTCCCCCTCTCTCTTTCTCCATCTCTCGCTCCCCCCTCTCTAGCTCTCCGCCTCTCTCTCCGTCTCTCACACCCCCTCTCTCTCTCTCCATCTCTCGCTGCCCCTCTCTCTCTCTCCGTCTCAAAATACCACTCTCTCTCTGCGTCTCTCGCTCCCCCTCTCTGTGTCTCGCGCTCTCTCTCTCTCTCTCCTTCTCTCGCTCCCCCCTCTCTCGCCGTCTCTCGCAACCTCTTCTCTCTGCGTCTCTCGCCCACTCTCACTCTCTCCGTCTCTTGCTCCCCCTCTCTCTCTAGCCTCTCTCTCTCCCTCTCTCGCTTCCTCTCTCGCTCCCGTTCTCTCTCTCCATCTCTCGCTCCCCCTCTCTCTCTCTGTGTCTCGCTCCCCCTCTCCATCTGCATCTCTCGCTCAATCTCTCCGACTCTCGCTCCCCCCTCACTCTCCATGTCTCGCTCCCGTTCTCTCTCTCCCTCTCTCTCTCCCTCTCTCTCTCCCCCTCTCTCGCCCTCTCTCTCTCCCCGTCTATCACTTCCCCTCTCCATCTCTCACTCCGCCTCTCTCTCTCCGTCTCTCGCTTCCCCCCTCACTCTCCGTCTCTCGCTTCCGCTCTCTCTCGCTCTCTCTCTCCCTCTCTCTCTGCGTCTCTCGCTCCCCCTCTCTCTCTCTCCCCGTCTCTCACTTCCCCTCACCGTCTCTCACTCCTCCTCTCTCTCTCCATCTCTCGCTCCCTCTCTCACTCTCCATCTCTCCGTCTCTCGCTCCCCTTCTTTCTCTCCATCTTTCGCTCCCCGTCTCACACTGCCCCTCTCTCTCTCTCCATCTCTCGCTCCCCCCTCTCTCTCTCTCACCCCCTCTCTCGGTCCCCCCGTCTCTCGCTCCCACCATCTCTCTCCACTTCTCTCTTTCTCCGTCTCTCGTTCCCCCGCTCTCTCTTTCCGGCTATCTCTCTCCGTTTCTCGCTCCCCCTCTCCATCTGCGCCATCGCTCTCTCTCTCCGTCTCTCGCTCACCCTCTCACTCTCCATCTCTCACTCCCGCTTTCACTCTCCGACTCTCGCTCCCCCTCTCACTCTCCATCTCTCGCTACCCCTCTCACTCTCCGTCTCTCACTCCCACTCTCACTCTCTCCGTCTCTCGCTCCCGCTCTCTCTCTCCATCACTCGCCCCCCCTTTCACCATCTCTCGCTGCCTCTCTCTCTCCGTCTCTCACTTCCCCTCTACGTCTCTCACTCCCCCTCTCTCTCTCCATCTCTCACTCCCCCTCTCTCTCTCCATCTCTCGCTTCCCCACTCTCGCTGCCCCCTCACTCTCTCTCTCTCTCGCTCCCTCTCTCTCTCTCTCTCTCGCTCCCCCTCGTTCTCTCCGTATCTGGCACCCCCCTCTCACTCCGTCTCTCACTACATCTCTCTCTCTCTCTCCGTCTTTCGCTCCCTACCTTTCTCTCTGTCTCTCGCTCCCGCTCTCTCTTCGTCTCTCACAACTCCTCTCTCTCACCCTCTCTCGCAACTCTTCTCTCTCCCCCCTCTCTCTCGCTCCCCCTCTCTCTCCCCGTCTCTCACTTCCCCTCTCCATCTCTCACTCCCCCTCTCTCTCTCCGTCTCTCGCTTCCACCCTCTCTCTCCGTCTCTTGCTCCCCCTCTCTCTCTCCATCTCTCGCTCCCCCTCTCTCGCTCCCCCTCTCGCTCTCCGTATCTCACTTCCCCTCTCCGTCTCTCACTCCCCCTCTCACTCTCTCCGTCTCTCGCTCCCACTCTCTGTCTCCATCACTCGCCCTCCCCTTTCACTGCCTCTCGCTGCCTCTCTCTCTCTCTCCGTCTCTCGCTCGCACTATCTCTTTCTCTCTCTCCCCCTCTCCCTCTCCGTCTCTCGCTACCCCTCTCACTCTCTCTCTCTCTCCGTCTCTCCGTCCCTCCCATCTCTGTCTCTCGCTCCCCCTCTCTCTCTTCGTCTCTCGCTCCCCCTTTCTCTCTCTCCGTCTCTCACTCCCCCTCTCCCTCTGCGTCTCTCGCTCTCTCTCTCCGTCTCTCGCTCCCCCTCTCTCTCTCCATCTCTCGCAACCCATTTCTCTCTCTCCGTCTCTCGCTCCCACTCCCTCTCTCCGTCTCGCGCTCCCTTCTCTCTCTCCGTCTCTCGCTCCCCTTCCCTCTCTCCATCTCTCGCTCCCCGTCTCTCACTGCCCCTCTCTCTCTCTCCATCTCTCGCTACCCCCACTCTCTCTGCGTCTCTCGCTTCCCCTCTCTCTGCATCTCTCGCAACTCCTCTCTCTCTCTCCGTCTCTCGCTCCCACTTTTTCTCTCCGTCTCACGCTCCCTTTCTCTCTCTCCGTTTCTCGCAACTCCTCTCTCTCTCTCCGTCTCTCGCTCCCACTCCCTCTCTCCACCTCGCGCTCCATCTCTCTCTCTCCGTCTCTCCGTCTCTCGCTCCCGCTCTCTCTCTCCATCTATCGCTCCCCAACTCTCTCTCCATCGCTGGCTCCCCCTCTCTCTCTCTGCATCTCTCGCTCCCCCCTCTCTAGCTCTCCGCCTCTATCTCCATCTCTCGCTCCCCCCTCTCTCTCCGTCTCTCACACCCCCTCTCTCTCTCTCCATCTCTCGCTACCCCTCTCTCTCTCTCTCCGTCTCAAAATACCACTCTCTCTCTCTCCGTCTCTCCCTCCCCCTCTCTGTGTCTCTCGATCTCTCTCGCTCTCTCTCCTTCACTCTCTCCCCCCTCTCTCCTCGTCTCTCGCAACCTCTTCTCCATGCATCTCTCGCCCACTCGCACTCTCTCCGTCTCTTGCTCCCCCTCTCTCTCTCTCCATCTCTCGCTCCCTCTCTCGCTCCCCTTCTCTCTCTCCATCTCTCGCTCCCCCTCTCTCTTTCTGTCTCTCGCTCCCCCTCTCCATCTGCATCTCTCGCTCTCTCTCCGACTCTCGGTCTCCCCTCAATCTCCATCTCTCGCTCCCGTTCTCTCTCTCCCTCTCTCTCTCCCTCTCTCTCCCCGTCTCTCTCCCTCTCTCTCTCCCTCTCACTCTCCCTCTTACTCCCCCTCTCGCTCCCCCTCTCTCGCTCCCCCTCTCTCTCTCCCCGTCTCTCACTTTCCCTCTCCATCTCTCACTCCCCCTCTCTCTCTCCGTCTCTCGCTTCCCCCTCTCTCTCCGTCTCTTGCTCCCCCTCTCTCTCTCCATCTCTCGCTCCCCCTCTCTTGCTCCCCCTCTCTCTCCCCGTCTCTCACTTCCCCTCTCCATCTCTCACTCCCCCTCTCACTCTCTCCGTCTCTTGCTCCCGCTCTCTCTCTCCATCACTCGCCCCCCCCCTTCCACCATCTCTCGCTGCCTCTCTCTCTCTCTCCGTCTCTCGCTCGCCCTCTCTCTTTCTCTCTCTCCCCCTCTCCCTCTCCGTCTCTCGCTACCCGTCTCTCTCTCTCTCTCTCCGTCTCTCGGTCCCTCCCATCTCTGTCTCTCGCTCCCCCTCTCTCTCTTCGTCTCTCGCTCCCCCTTTCTCTCTCTCCGTCTCTCACTCCCCCTCTCCCTCTGCGTCTCTCGCTCTCTCTCTCCGTCTCTCGCTCCCCCTCTCTCTCTCCGTCTCTCGATATCCATTTCTCTCTCTCCGTCTCTCGCTCCCACTCCCTCTTTCCGTCTCGCGCTTCCCCTCTCTCTCTCCATCTATCGCTCCCCAACTCTCTCTCCATCGCTGGCTCCCCCTCTCTCTCTCTCCATCTCTCGCTCCCTCCTCTCTAGCTCTCCGCCTCTCTCTCCATCTCTCGCTACCCCTCTCTCTCTCTCCGTCTCAAAATACCACTCTCTCTCTCTCCGTCTCTCGCTCCCCCTCTCTGTGTCTCTCGCTCTCTCTCGCTCTCTCTCCTTCGCTCGCTCCCCCTCTCTCTCTCCGTCTCTCGATATCCATTTCTCTCTCTCTGTCTCTCGCTCCCACTCCCTCTCTCCGTCCAGCGCTCCCTCTCTCTCTCTCCGTCTCTCGCTCCCCTTCTCTCTCCATTTCTCGCTCGCCGTCTCTCATTGCCCCTCTCTCTCTCTCTCCATCTCTCGCTACCCCCACTCTCTCTGCATCTCTCGCTCCCCGTCTCTCTCTCCGTCTCTCGCTCACCTCTCTCTCTCCGTCTCTCTCACTTCCCCTCTCCGTCTCTCACTCCCCCTCTCTCTCTCCATCTCTCACTCCACCTCTCTCTCTCCGTCTCTCGCTTCCCCTCTCTCGCTGCCGCCTCTCTCTCTCTCTCTTTCGCTCCCCCTCGTTCTCTCAGTCTCTGGCACCCCCCTCTCTCTCCGTCTCTCACTACATCTCTCTCTCTCTCTCTGCCTTTCGCTCCCTACCTTTCTCTCTGTCTCTCGCTCCCGCTCTCTCTTCGTCTCTCACAACTCCTCTCTCTCACCGTCTCTCGCAACTCTTCTCTCTCACTTCTTCTCTCACTCCCACTCCCTCTCTCCCTCTCCGTCTCTCGCAACTCCTCTCTCTCTCTCCGTCTCTCGCTCCCACTTTTTCTCTCCATCTCGCGCTCCCTCTCTCTCTCTCCGTCTCTCGCAACTCCTCTCTCTCTCTCCGTCTCTCGCTCCCACTCCCTCTCTCCGTCTCGCGCTCCATCTCTCTCTCTCTGTCTCTCCGTCTCTCGCTCCCCCTCTCTCTCTCCATCTCTCGCTCCCCCCTCTCTAGGTCTCCGCCTCTATCTCCGTCTTTCGCTCCCCCCTCTCTCTCCGTCTCTCACACCCCCTCTCTCTCTCTCCATCTCTCGCTACCCCTCTCTCTCTCCGTCTCAAAATACCCCTCTCTCTCTCTCCGTGTCTCGCTCCCCCTCTCTGTGTCTCTCGCTCTCTCTCTCTCTCTCTCTCTCCTTCTCTCGCTCCCCCCTCTCTCGCCGTCTCTCGAAACCTCTTCTCTCTGCGTCTCTCGCCCACTCTCACTCTCTCCGTCTCTTGCTCCCCGTCGCTCTCTACCCCTCTCTCTCTCCATCTCTCGCACCCTCTCTCGCTCCCCTTCTCTCTCTCCATCCCTCGCTCCCCCTCTATCTCTCTGTCTCTCGCTCCCCCTCTCCATCTGCATCTCTCGCTCTCTCTCTCCGACTCTCGCTCCCCCCTCACTCTCCATCTCTCGCTCCCGTTCTCTCTCTCCATCTCGCTCTCCCTCTCTCTCTCCCCCTCTCTCTCCCTCTCTATCTCCCTCTCTCTCTCCCTCTCGCTCCCACTCTCGCTCCCCCTCTCTCGCTCACCCTCTCTCTCTCCCCGTCTCTCACTTCCCCTCTCAATCTCTCACTCAACCTTTCTCTCTCCGTCTGTCGCTTCCCCCCTCACTCTCCGTCTCTCGCTCCCGCTCCCACTCGCTCTCTCTCTCCCTCTCCCTCTGCATTTCTCGCTCCCCCTCTCTCTCTCCCCGTCTCTCACTTCCCCTCTCCGACTCTCACTCCCCCTCTCTCTCTCCATCTCTCGCTCCCTCTCTCTCTCTCCGTCTCTCCGTCTCTCGCTCCCCTTCTTTCTCTCCACCTCTCGCTCCCCGTCTCTCACTGCCCCTCTCTCTCTCTCCATCTCTCGCTCCACACTCTCTCTCTCTCACCCCCTCTCTCGGTCCCCCCGTCTCTCGCTCCCACCCTCTCTCTCCACTTCTCTATCTCTCTGTCTCTCGCTACCCCTCTCTCTCTCCGTCTCTCTCACCCCCTCTCTCTCTCCATCTTTCACTCTCTGTCTCTCGCTTCCACTCTCACCATCTTTTGCTCACCCTCTCTCTCTCTCCGTCTCTCGCTCCCCCTCTCTCTCTCACCGTCTCTCTCTCTATATCTCTCTCTCGCACCCCCTCTCTCTCTCCATCTTTCACGCACCCAACTCTCTCCGTCTCTCGCTCCCCCCTCTCTCTGTCTCTTGCTCCCCTCTCTCTCTCTCCGTCTCTCACTCCCCCTCTCTCTCTCCATTTCTCGCTCCCTCTCTCTCTCTCCGTCTCTCCGTCTCTCGCTCCCCTTCTTTCTCTCCATCTCTCGCTCCCCGTCTCTCACTGCCCCTCTCTCTCTCTCTCCATCTCTCGCTCCCCCCTGTCTCTCTCTCACCCCCTCTCTCGGTCCCCGGGTCTCTCGCTCCCACCCTCTCTCTCCACTTCTCTCTTTCTCCGTCTCTCGTTCCCCCGCTCTCACCTTCCGGATTTCTCTCTCCGTCTCTCGCTCCCCCTCTCCATCTGCGCCTCTCGCTCTCTCTCTCTGTCTCTCGCTCCCCCTCTCACTCTCCATCTCTCGCTCCCGCTTTCACTCTCCGACTCTCGCTCCCCCTCTCACTCTCCATCTCTCACTCCCCCTCTCTCTCTCCGTCTCTCGCTTCCCCTCTCTCGCTGCCCCCTCTCTCACTCTGTCTCTCGCTCCCTCTCGCTCCCTCTCTCTCTCTCTCTCTCTCGCTCCCCCTCGTTCTCTCCGTATCTGGCACCCCCCTCTCTCTCCGTCTCTCACAACATCTCTCTCTCTCTCTCCGTCTTTCGCTCCCTACCTTTCTCTCTGTCTCTCGCTCCCGCTCTCTCTTCATCTCTCACAACTCCTCTCTCTCTCCGTCTCTCGCAACTCTTCTCTCTCTCTCCGTCTCTCGCTCCCACTCCCTCTCTCCCTCTCCGTCTCTCGCAACTCCTCTCTCTCTCTCCGTCTCTCGCTCCCACGTTTTCTCTCCGTCTCGCGCTCCCTCTCTCTCTCTCCGTCTCTCGCAACGCCTCTCTCTCTCTCCATCTCTCACTCTCCGTCTCTCGCTTCTCCTCTCACCATCTCTTGCTCACCCTCTCTCTCTCTCCGTCTCTCGCTCCCCCTCTGACTCTCACCGTCTCACTCTCTCTCTCTCTCTCTCTCTCTCCCCCCTCACTCTCTCTCCGCCTCTCTCTCCCCGTCTCGCATGCCCCCAACTCTCTCCGGATCACGCTCCCCCCCTCTCTCTGTCTCTTGCTCCCCTCTCTCTCTCTCCGTCTCTAGCTCCCCCTCTCTCTCCAAGTCTCTCTCTCTCTCTCCCGCATCCCCTCACTCTCTCTCTCCGTCTCTCGCTACTGCTCTGTCTCTCTCCGTCTCTTGCTCCCCCTCTCTCTCTGTTTGTCTCGCTCTCTCTCTCTCTGTCTCTCGCTCCCGCTCTGTCTCCGTCTCTCGCTCTCTGCATCTCTCGCACCCCCTCAATCTCCATCCCTCGTTCCCCTCCTCTCTCACCCCCTCTCTCTCTCCATCTCTCACTCTCCGTATCTCGCTCCCCCTCACTCTCCGTCTCTCACTCCCTCTCTCACCGTCTCTCGCTGCCTCTCTCTCTCTCCGACTCTCGATCTCTCTCTCTCTCTCTCTCCTCCTTTCCCTCCCCCTCTCTCTCCCCCTCTCTCTCTCCGTCTCTCGCTCCCCCTCTCTCTCTCCGCCTCTCACTGTCCCTCTCTCGCTCTCTCCGTCTCTCGCTCCCTCTCTCTCCGTCTCTCACTCCCCCTCTCTCTCTCTCTCTCTCTCTCCGTCTCTCGCTACCGCTCTCTCTCTCCATCTCTCGCTCCCGCTCTCTCTCTCTCTCCTTCTCTCGCTCCCCCTCTCTCGCTCTCTCCGTCTCTCGCTCCCTCTCTCTCTCTCTCCCAGTCTCTCGCTCCCTCTCTCTCTCCCTCTGTCCCTCGCTCCCCCTCTCACCGTCTCTTGCTACCCTTCTCTCTCTCCATCTCTCGCTCCCCCTCTCACACGCCGTCTGCCGCACCCTCTCTCTCTCTCTCCGTCTTTAGCTCCCCCTCTCTCTCTCAGTCTCTCGCCCTCTCTCCATCTCTCGCTCCCCCCTCCCTCTCCGTATCTCGCTCCCCCCCTCTCTCTCCGTCTCTCGCTCCCCCGCTCACTCTCGCTCTCTCGGTCTCTCACTCCCCCTCTCGGTCTCTCACTCCCCCTCTCCGTCGTTCACTCCCCCTCTCCGTCTCTCACTCCCCATCTCCGTCTCTCTCTCTCCATCTCTCGCTCCCCCTCTCTCTCTCTCTCTCTCCATCTAACGCTTCCCCTCGTTCTCTCCATCTCTCGCATACCACTCTCTCTCCGTCTCTCACTACACCTCTCTCGCTCCCCCTCTCTCGCTCCCTCTCTCTGTCTCTCGCTCCCCCTCTCTCGCTCCATCTCTCGCTCTCCCTCTCTCTCTGCGTCTCTCGCTCCCCACCCTCTCTCTGTCTCGCACTCCCCCTCTCTCTCTCCGTCTCTCGCTTCCCCTCGCTCTCTCCGTCTCTCGCTCCCCTTCTCTCTCTCTCCGTCTCGCACTCCCCCTCTCTCTCTCCGTCTCTCGCTTCCGCTCGCTCTCTCTGTCTCTCGTTCCATCTCTCTCTCTCTCTCCATCTCTCGCACCCCGTCGCTTTGTATTTGTATTTGAAAATAAGCGGGAAGGAGGTCATCATGTCACACAGCCCATACGCAAGGTCTCGCTAAAATCGCTATGTTTCTCCCTTGTGTAATTTGCCTTCTTTCAGATGTGGAATAGCAAAATCCCACCGCAGTTTCTTCTCCTGTCAGGCAGTCCTCGAATCAGTATGGCTTCAAGTTGCATGTAAAGCATTTTTTCTCACATGACATGAAATGCACAGTAAGATCGCGCAGCATGTTTGCACGCACACTCTCGCTTACACAGACAGAAACAAACTAAAATTCCTGCACCCTCCAAAGGCAGTTTTTGCAATTTGAAATTGAAATCAGTGACAGACAGCACATCCCTTTTAAACAGACACAGAATGACCCGGGATTGATAGCACACCATTTTAGAGAGACAGAGAATGACCCCGGCTATCAGCGTATCACCTTAAGAGGGATACGGAAACAGAATGAACAAATATAGAGAATTGTGTAAAACTCAGCAGATCGTGCAGATTCTGTGGACGAAGATCCCGGGTTCACTTTCAGTCAGATGATCATTCCGATATTTTCGGAAAAATTTAAAGTTTACAGATTTTTTGTACAAAAATAGCGCCTGGAAAAAAATAGGCATCGAGGAGAGACAAAAGGGAATGTCTGTGATACAGTGGAGCTTCGGCGTGATTAAATAATAAATGGCACAATGCGAAAAGGCAAAGTGGGTGGTAAGCGGGCAATAAAGTAACAAAAAATGGTCCAGAGAAGGTGTTAGTGGGAACAGCAGAACCATTACCAGACAATGGGAGCGGTGCTTATGATCCGATACGTTGAACCTAATGTTGAGGCCAGAAGACTATAACATGTGTGAACGCCTTTTAATCAGACAATGCAGCTTGGCCACCCGGATTGATTTCCTGTACGGTTTGAATTCGGCAGCCAAGGGACTAATTCAAAAGCCACCTTCTCACATCTTTTCGGCGCTACAGAAACAGGACGCACTCATATTCAGGGCAGAGTATGTTTCACGTTGAAGTGGAGATTGACGCTGAATGTATGCTTATCCCAATGGAGGTGAACTCATACATGCAGAAATGAAGATATATTGATCAATTATTAGCCGGAACCAACCACGGGTTTAGGTTGTCCAATGAAACACAGAGCCGAGTTCATCTGAGTTAATATAGTTTGTAAATAGCTGAGTCCGCAGCACTGATCATTGAGGGTCCACACTCGTTACCAGCTACTAATCTGAAAAAGTTAAATTAATCCTTTTCTTTGTTCCTTTCCATTAAGAAAACCTTTATCCATGCTGATATATTACCGCAATACCTGAGCCCTTATCTTGTGTAATAACTGTCTATTTGGCATTTTTTGGAATGCCTTCTGGATCCTTCGGCTCCCCTTTATATATGTTGCTCGTTACATCCTAAAAGCATTATAATAAATTTGTCAAAAACGATTTCCCTTTCATAAAACCAGATTTGTTCTGCGTGATATGATTTTCTACGTGTCCTGATTCAACTTGTTTAACAATGGATTCCAGCATTTTCCTCCAACATTGATATCAGTCTAACTGGCCAGTAGGTCTCTATTTTCTCTCGCCCACCTTTCTTGAGTAGCAGTGTTATATTTGCTCAATTCCATCCCAGAACAGCATCAGTAATCTACTGAAGTTTGGAAGATCAAACCCAATGCATCCATTATCTCTGCATCCAGCCCTTTTATAAACCAACATGTAGCCCGTCAGATCTAGGGGGGTTGCGGCTATTTGTCCTATTCTTTGCCTTGTACTTTTTCTACTTCTATTCATTGCATTAAGTTCCTCGCCCTCATTCGACCCTTGTTTCCCCAAAATTTTTGGTCTGCTTTTTGTGTATTCAAATGTGAAGACTGGCACAAAATAGTTGTTTACCGTTTCTGCCATTTCCTTATACCTCAGAAAGCTTTCTCCTGTCTCAGCCTCTAAGGGACCAAAGATCACTTGTGCTGCTCTGTTCCTTTTTACATTCTCGCAGAAGCTATTACAATCTGTTTTTATATTTCTTGCTAGTTTTCTCTCATATTATATTTTTCCACATTTTATCAATTTGTGTGTCATTCTTTGCTGGTTTCTGAAATTCTCGCAATCCGCAGGCTTACGACCATTCTTCGCACTATTATAAGCATATTTCAATGTAATGCTATGCTTAACTTGCTTTGTTAGCCACGGATGGATCACTTTTTCCATTGAATTTTTCTTTCTCTTTCTGTCTTTGCTTCTGTCCGTGTAATAATGAGGGATAACTTGTCCTTCCGACAAGTTCCACCCTAGTTTATATCGGATTTTCCCCTGAAACATTGTAACTGATGAAATCACCACATTCCGGGGTCCCAATTTGTCCCACAGCTCGTAGGCCGTATGTTCACATTGGGTATGATCAGACTCCCTAGCTGGTTTGATCATTATTTCCCAATAAAGTTCCTATCGCTTCTTCCAACTTTTGGGTCCAAACTTCAAACTCGTTTTCTAATTCTGTATTTCTATCATTCATCACTCGTGATCCGACTGCGAGTACAGCTGATACATACACCTGAGTTTGCAGGTGCTGTGGAATAAATAACAGGTCCTGAGCCCTTATGAGGTGTGCCTTGAAAGTCTGCATTGTTTGGCTAATTACTTGTCCACATCAAGGAATTGCAATTTTTCCAGGCCCAACTGTTTTCTAGATAAATGATTAGCTGCTCACTCATTTGTTGCAAACGAATGCAGCTAATCCGAACCACGGTCTGCCCTTTTCCAATCTGATTGCATTGTCATGCACCTTCTTTTGGATGAACCGCTGCAAATTAGCTTTATAATTACAGGACAAAATCGACTTGACTAAATCCGTCCCACTCAACTTACCCAAGTGTTTCTCTAAGGCTATGTCATTTGTACAGTCAGAAATTATGCGACATTACGAAAACTGGCATGTGTACAAATATCCCTGCACTCCCCAATGGCTGTCCTTCCTAGACTGATGTACCAGCAAAATGGGTCAGCCTAGAATGTTTTTTAAACCCAAATGAACACCACCGTTTGGTCACACCAGATTTTGCTAGGGTTTCTGCATGCTTTCCCAATTGTTTGACGTGACTTCAATATGGCACAATATTATTTTATTATGTATTACACAAAGGTGAGCATTTATCAGTAGTTTACAGTGTTAGCGTTAGTGTTTTCTTAGAAGAATCACTCAACACTCAGGGTCGGTTCCAATGCTGAAGCAGCTTTTATTAAGCTCAGCGGGAAGGAAAAACTCAGGACCGTATCCAGGTTTCTCTTCACTGAACAAAGAGTTACATGTACCTTTATATGTTTCACAACAGTTACAAAACAGTTTACTACAGTTACACAGCCCATCACGGCTGGACACAAGCCAATCACAACGATTATAGATTACATTTCGGTTCTTTAACCCAATAGAATTCTCCTACTATCCAGGGAACCATATGTTCGGTTATTGTCAGCTTGGGCTGATCGATGGCTTTATAGGTTCTCTCCCTAGTTCTTTCATCTGGGAGAAATAATTGGTATATAGCCTTGTTTACAGCAAATGGTTTCCCTCTTATCTTTCTTCCTGAAATAATTGGTTTCATGGCCTTGTTCACAGGAGATGGTTTCCTTCTTATCTCTGTCTTCCCAGGCATTCCTACAGTGGGCCTCACAGGGTTATTGCTCGGTCAGTGAACGTTCAACAGTTCACAGTTTGACTACCTGATTTCCCATAATGCCTGGGCAGCCATTTTATGTGTGTGTCCATTTAAGCTTATGTGAGTTCTAAATATCCAGCAGGTGCCTAATGCCTAAGTCTATATATATATTTCTACTCTCTACAACAATTCCCCCTTTCGGTAAAGGGACTAGTCCTAGTCCACTTTTAACCGAAATACTGCCTTTATCTGATATTTGTGCACGGCCCGGTACTCCTTGCCTCAACGTGCTGGCCAGTCACGCGGTTTCAGGAGTTCCGGTTGCTTAAATCAAATTAACAAAGGCTAGCTCCTCCCGTCCCCTTATCAAACAGCCTGTTTAATATCCAGGGAACGGTGATTAGTCCGTTTCCGCCGTTTGTGGCGCCTGCATACCTGGCAGGCCATCACGCCCCATGTTATTGCTAAGATTAATTGTATTCCGACCAGTGTGTGTGAAATAATTCGGATCCATGGGTGGATGTTCACATTTATTCCCCAGTCCCAGACCTTTCTCCACCAACTCTGACTTTGTAAGTCTACCTCGGTATCTTCTTTGATTTTAGTTTGTAGCTGGTGATAGAGTTTTACAGATTGACCCACTCTGAGCCTCAACTCCCGTAATACTTCGGTTAGATGTGGGATAGGGACCTGCTCTGGCTCATCATAATCCTGCAAATGATCATGGAGCTGATCAGTTACTTCAATAACTTCGGACTTCCGGCGCCTAACCTGGGTGATATGCGCTTGCCCGATCGCGACAGGTCGTAGTGGTGTAAAGCAAAAGTTTGGCTGCGGTATAGGGTAACTGCAGGTCATTATACTGGTATGAACGCTCAGTAGTAGAGACGCAGTATCTTCCCCTCCCTCCGTAGCCTGCCCTCGCGAAGTGCATGTGTGCGGGCACTATTTCTAGTACACACCCGTTGGTTCGGTTAAACCCGCACTCGTCTCGTTCCCCTCGGCCCACCGGGTGAGGGCATACTGTGATTTCCCCCCTTTGCTTGCAATCTGCTAGGGAAATCCCAGTAAGTATGTTGTTTCGACGAACGGCAGAGGTGGTGGTTAGGTAGTAGCGTATGGAGACATTTTCCCGTATTACTCCGATATTCTCTAGTTGGTATAAGGGGAACGGCCCTGAGTCCGGCGTTGCTATGGGGATCAACAGGACTATCCCTATCCCGGTAGTCCTACCCATCTGGCAATCTGGAATTGCGGGGTATACTCGGGTCAGTCCCTTCAGAGTACAATTATCCAGTGTCCCCCTTTGGTTCGCCAACTGAGCCAAATGTGAACTGTCTATCCAATCGGGTACTTCCCCGCGTTGGATCTGGTCGAGGTTGTGGCGGATCTGTCCCACCATCCACAGACCATAAGCATGACAGAGTTGCCCCTGTCTTTGCTTTATTGTATCTTCTTGTTCTCTATCAATGAGGTGATTGATGGTTTTAGCGTGAGCTTCCAGGACTGAGATGCCATCCAACTGGATTTCGGCACCCTCCTTTCCTAGGTTGGCCTGGTCTTCCTGGTTTTGCTCCACCCTCTCCAATAACCCCTTCATCACCCCTTTAAGCTGTTCTACCCTCTCATTTAGCCCTTGTATGTCTATCGAGTTCACTACGGAGGTTCCTGTATTGAAAACGGTAGCAACATCATTTACTATTTCCCTCTTCACCCTGTGTGCTAACCCCTGTCCCCGGAACTTACTGGCACCCATGGCATCGGCAGCCTGCTGCATTACGACTTTACTTAATACATTGTACATCTTCCTTGACTGTTCGGTACAATATTCCGGCATCTGGATGCCTGAAATATTGATCAGAACAGGCACAATTTCATGTTTAACATTATCATACAATAATTCCCCTTCGTTGTACATTGCAATCCCATTTTCGGGTCCCTTAGTAGTTATGGGACAAGGCAGCTCTTCGGGCAATGTAGTGATTCTTATGGGGCGCGGTGTCGGAGAGGGTGAGAAACATACATACAATTATATTGCAGCCGCCCCCGCCTCCTCGTAATACCCACACAGCCCCATTCCCTTCTTGCGGATGACTGATTGCTGGGATTGTCCCGGAGGCGCGCAAATTATGCCGAAAGTACATTCATCAGGCCCTTTGACATCCCTCCGTTTAATGCATCTGCTCCTTATACCCGTGGAGCACTGTACACATACTCTTATTCTTATTAGGATTCTTATTAAAATAAGTCCTGTCCTTGCTCCAGTCCTTGGCTGCTGGGATGCACATTCCGTCCGTTAAATTAAACAAGACTCCATAGTTCATATAGTTGTTTATTTCCAGCGTGCTCTGCTGTCCGTCGGTGTTGCCCAGGGTACGTGCATGTCGCAGGGCTATCCAGATTACGAGTAGCGCCGTTCGTATTCCCATTCTGGTAAGTATTATCTGTAATTTTATACAGACGGCCTGGTCGTCACCAGGGGTTAAGTTTTTTGCTCTACGAGAGTCCCTGTCACCCTGCAAAATCAGAAGCACAAGGTTATAATCGAACCATTTCGAGCTGAATCTGTAGGGCGTGCGCCCGTGTCTTTACTCACTTAAATATTACCCAAACTCCTATTATGACCAAGGCCAAAGCTATTCCTCCAAACATCGCTGTCTGCTTTACCGTTAGGTTGGGTTTGTGGACTACACCTACCCACCGTGGGGTACATTGGCTCTATTGCCAGAGGTGATGCTGCTATGGCTGCACACTGCACTATCCGTTTAGTCCCGTTATCTCTTCCAGCCTGTTTATCTTAGCTTTTAACTCTTCAATTTGTTTTATTGAATATCTATTTCTTTATTGTATCTGGCAAGTATTATTACATAAGCTAGTTCTGTTTTTATTTTTGTTTCCTCTGTTAGGTGAGTCTTTTTTTTTCCCTATTAAGAAATCCAAATTAATAATGTTCAGTATAAAACGGCTGTCAATGGAAAGGGTTAACTCCTTTCCAGGTTTGTAAGAAGACCTGATGTCATTACGTGACTTCACGTAATCATCTGGAAAAAAAAAAGTCTTTGTGCCTTCAAAACTGGCTTCGAAATTAGGAATCCGTTAAACAGCATAAATCATTAGAGTAAACTCCAATGTTTTCTTAACTTCTAATTCAAGTACTTGCCAAAGAATTTTTTTTTTAATTGTTTTAAAACAAGACCACACATACAATAGCAATTTTGTTTACTGAAATTCAATTCTGTTTTTTTTTATTTCTCTCTTTCTCCTCGTTATCTTCAAAACCCTCCTGCTTGTTTAGACTGTTCGGGACATTTTTGATAAACACTGTCCATTTTGGAAATCTTTTCAAACTGCATTGAAACATTTTCATAATTTAAAATTCGAATCCATGCAGAGTGTTTTTTTACTTATTCCAATTTTTTTTTCCCTTCTAATTAAACCAATATCTTTTTCACAGCAAACATCAACTAGTATTTAGTAAGTTATGTCTTTTTCCATTTAGTCCGTTACATCTTTTTTTTTTCCTTTCTTCAAATTAGGTTTTGTATTTTACACGGAGGGTTCGTAACTCCATAAAGTTGTTAATTTAAAATCATTTGTTTACTTTCAAAGTGGCGTCTTTATCTTTTTCTTTTTCTCCATAACTGGAATGAAGTCCATCTTTGAGAGTTTGAGTGCTTTTTCGTTATCTCAAAATGCTCCAGTTTCAAAGTCGTTACTAAAGCTTGCTGTTTTTTTTTTAACATTTTCCAAAAGTTCCTTTTACACCTTCGCAGATAGCTCGCCACTTGCCCAGGAGTTTGACCTGATCAGATTTAATTTAATCTTTCTCTTTTTTTTTTAAATCCACCTCAGTATTTCCTGTGCCTTCTCTGAATATCTCAAAATCCCAATTCAAACGTTGTAATTTCAATCTTTATTTAAAACTTTTTTTTTTAGAAGCTCTTTTTTTTTAAAGCATTCTTTATCTCATTCCGAGACTAAATTTATGTCTTTCAACCCAATCAATCATTGCATGTTTTCTTTCGGCAAGTAAGTGAGCATGTCAAATAAATATTTTGCTCAACAAACCTATTCTTTATTTGTTTATTTTCCTAGCTCCGTAACTTATCATCCGAATAAATCCACACCTGCGTTTCTAACTTAAATGTCTTAAAACTTCCCACATACAGGACAACATTACAAAGGGTTTAAAAAAAGACTTTCACTCTGTTTCTAAAATAAACAGACACTTGCATTCCTCTTACAACCAGGCTTTCGGAACATGAAAACATAAAAAATTCATTCTGCAGTCAAAAATCACACAGACACTTCTCACTCAACGATCAGACATTTACAACAGTCTCTCTTCTTGTTTTGGCCGGCTCTATTTTTGGATCCATGACCTTTCAGGGAATTCGTAGTTTTATCTAAATAATTCCTCACATAACTAATTCCTGAGGATTCCACCCTGCTTTAATCATTTTTTCAATTAGCTTCTTTTGTTTTTCCGCCAGGTGGCGGGTAAGCGACCCTTCTGGTCCCCACTCGAGTTTACTTGTTTTCATGGCCATTCCTGGGTAGGACTACTACCGTTAGGAATCTACTGTCAGAGGTCCGCTTTCTTTCTAGCGCGACTTGTAGTAAACTGTCTCTTGGCTACTGTCAGGTCACAAGTTCTGCTGTTGCACAAACTTATACAATTCTTAAAAACGCGTTTAAGCAATTCCCGCAGTGCTCTACGTATCCTTAACGACTACCTACCACCGCTCAGCCTGTTGGTCCGACCCTGTTCACAGGTTTGGATTCCGTTAGCCGCTGTACACCGCTTGGTTCTATCCCGGGGTATTTCAAATTACACTACTGAGTCCGGAAGATGTCTCTTGGTATCACGATCCCACGGTCTAAGTGTGTTCCCTACACCTACTTGGTTCCTGGCCGTCACGTGGGACAAAAGTCCTCTTAATTCAGGCTCAGGCTAGGCGTTTGAGATATTAGACCGTCTCCTCATGTCGATCAACCAGCTTCCACCTTCCGCACCCTTTATACTTAAAAATTGTTTTTTATACTCACCCGGGTTTTTTTTCCAAGGGCGTCCAGCGACTCCGGGAAATCCCGTCGACTACGCCATTGTTAGCGTTAGTGTTTTCTAAGAAGAATCACTCAACACTCAGGGTCGGTTCCAATGCTGAAGCAGCTTTTATTACGCTCAGCGGGAAGGAAAAACTCAGGACCGTATCCAGGTTTCTCTTCACAGAACAAAGAGTTACATGTACCTTTATATGTTTCACAACAGTTACAAAACAGTTTACTACAGATACACAGCCCATCACGGCTGGACACAAGCCAATCACAACGATTATAGATTACATATAGGTTCTTTAACCCAATAGAATTCTCCTACTATCCAGGGAACCATATGTTCGGTTATTGTCAGCTTGGGCTGATCGATGGCTTTATAGGTTCTCTCCCTAGTTCTTTCATCTGGGAGAAATAATTGGTATATAGCCTTGTTTACAGCAAATGGTTTCCCTCTTATCTTTCTTCCTGAAATAATTGGTTTCATGGCCTTGTTCACAGGAGATGGTTTCCTTCTTATCTCTGTCTTCCCAGGCATTCCTACAGTGGGCCTCACAGGGTTATTGCTCGGTCAGTGAACGTTCAACAGTTCACAGTTTGACTACCTGATTTCCCATAATGCCTGGGCAGCCATTTTATGTGTGTGTCTATTTAAGCTTATGTGAGTTTTAAATATCCAGCAGGTGCCTAATGCCTAAGTCTATATATATATTTCTACTCTCTACAACAACAGTATAGAACGAAAATGATATCACCCGTGCTGCCTCAGGTATTTTTAGTTTCCTTTTGACAGGACTCTGAAAGAAACAGTCCAACGCACCAAGGGTCTCGTCCACCTCACCCCGCCTGGAGTATCTTCTGTTCATTGGCCCTTAGTTTGGACTCATCCCACTCGAGGTGTTCTCTGTTCCTTGGCCTTTGCCTTGGACTCAAGCCGCTTGGGCAATTCTATGTTCATTGGTCCTTATCTTGTCTGTTCTCATCCGGATCATCCTCCCGTGGGCCAGTACTGCCTGGTCCCTCTCCAGGGTCAGCCCTTGCTCCTGGTACTCTGCAGCCTAACTCTCATAAGTGGCCCTTTTATACTACTTTTCGAGGCGGTACGATGAGTCAATATTGAAACAGGTACCCAAATTGGGATCTTTCCAAATGGTGGGATGACCAATAGGGCGTCGAGTTTATTTCAGACGAAGGAAAAAAGAGCCGTCCCTCACCATATCCATAACTTTGATGGACAAGTGGTGATTGACTAGTCCTCAAGATGCCGTATATTTATGGCTGAACAATTATCGGCCTACAAGAGGGGAAGACGGTTGTTCTTCCATTTTATCTGGGTCTTGCTTTTTCTCAAGGCCTTAACCAGCAACTTTCGAACATGTGATCTCCTATTCTACTAATATTATCCTGTCGCAGGCTTCGTACTTCCAAGAACCAATTGTAAAGACAGTGCCTTATGTAGTCTCAAGACCAGTTAGTTGATTCTCACATTGTATTAATTGCATGAAGTCAGAATGCTTCTTTTTCTCAGTTTTTCATAGCTTGACACATTTTAGACTTTAGGACTATTGTATACGTGTTCGATTAACATGAAAAGGATGAACATATAAAAAAAAGAAAAAGTTCTATTTCAAAAATGCATGTGGTACATTGAATCTAAACGCATGTTTAAGTTTATAAGAACGGTCGACAATCAGTTCGTAGTCATTAAGTACATCTCTGGCTAATGCAAAGGAGATTCAAAAAATACATATCCAATCCAGGTTTAACATATAGTGGAATGTTATTTCACAAATGTGCCTGTGATAAGTAGTGCTGCAGTAAATAGTGCAGACTGGAGCAAGAAACTCCCACTCCAGACATTTCCTCACACATATCTGGGCTGAAAATCCAGTGAAATATAGAGGGAATGTTGCACTGTCGGCGGTGCCATCTTTCAGATGAGTGTTCTGTTCTCCGAGGAGGGCGTAGCGGTCCTATGGCACCATTTCTAAAAAGAGGAGGGGAGTTATCCAGCTGCACAAACCTGTATTTATCCCGCAATCAAATTCATGACGAACGGAGATGATCTTGTTATTGCAACATTGCTGTTTATGTGACCCGGCTGTGTACAAATTACCAGCAGCGTTTGCTACAAAACTACAGTGACTAAAGGTCAAAAATTATGTCATTGGCTGTAAAGCCATTTGCGACATCCGTTGGTTGTGAAAGACGCTATGTAAATTCAATTGTTTCTGTAAATGCGGGAAATATTGAGTTGGGGAGTAATTGAACGGTGGAGCATGTCCGAGCGACTAAATGGCCTAGTCCTGTCCCTGCAATCCTCGGCCTCTATAATATCACAGAACATATCAACGTGAAACTACGGCAATGGATAATACTAGAAGATAATGAATAGAGCAGCGTCGTGAATCCCCACTGCAGCCCACAAAATTCATGGGGAGGTAGATACGCAGAGAGATTCTGCTTCTCACGTGTCAGAAGATATTATAATACTGTACAGGTCCCTTGTCACAGTTAGCCCTCTGGAGACGGTTTCAACATCATCTCTAATGTTTGGAAATGTTAATTGGAGTGAAACGAGGCTTATTTCGAGCCCTTTTCTTTTGTTACATTTTTCTACCCTAGTTTTTAGATTTTTTTATTCTAGGTGCTGGTGCAAATCCCGACTTCATGCCGTTCTAAAGATATACATTGCTCATTCAATTGCAAGCCTCAACTTCGAGATTGAAAGGGATGATTGTCAAACACCGGGAGTGGGGTAAAATTTGAAATTTGATTGGGAATTCGGGGAAATCACTTCATGCATCGACAGGAATGAACCGCGTCACATAACAGGAGGAAAACTGAAGCTGTTTCTGTTTAAGATGCGGCCATGCTGGCAGAGCCAGGCTTTCTGTATATTGTTAGTTCGAAATGTGAGCAATATATTAGGCCAGGGATTTGGGCAGTTTCACGTCAAACATTGTATTATTATTTTGGATATAATCAGTGCAGCACAAACATTACTGTGAAGGGAGTTGACCCGCTGCCAAATGACTGGAAGTAATATCAATGCACATGATCTTTCATGGTCCCACGGGAAATGTCCCACAATTATAAATGATGTTTTCTCTTTAGCTCTATTCTCACAATTCGACGGATCTCTGTTTCTAGTGCCAATAGTCATCATCATTTCTCAGACAGAATGAGAGTTCCGTACATTGCCTATCCATTTTCCGTGTTACCACCAATTCTACAGGCAGTAATGATTTACTATCCGATTATAGCAGCCATTGGAATCCCCGGTTAATGATTAAATTCCGTTACTAAAACTGTGAATAAATTTGGGATTAACTGCATTAGCTCCCATCTCACGAATTGTCTTTTTGCAACGATCCTTCACAATTCAATTCAGATGCAGAAATTCAGTGACAGTATTTCTCGCTCAACCTTGTTCATTGACTGATCATTTGGTGACTTTCAATTTTCATTAACCCCCATAAAACCCGCAATTATTTTCCCCCTGTAATGTCTTTCAAACTCGTTCCGTTTTATCTGAGAATCGTGTAATGAGTGATTCAATGGATTATTTTAATTCCGTTTTTCCATGCCTGGTCTCCTTTCCCGTAATACTCGGTAATATCTGACACATTATATTTTACTCAACACTCTGCTTGATGTAAAATGCTCCATTGACTCCCGCTGTGGAGATAGACAATGACAGCCGATCATGACATATACCTGGGAATTCGGACGATCAAGACCAGGATTTGTTCAGTCACGTTAATCACAATCTACCCGCTGTTCTCGGTCTGGTTCCAGCAAAGTGCCGGATATTATTCCTGGTGATCACAATCCATGCCGAGTGTGGGATTGTGCTCCATGCAGGAACACAGACTCTCTCCCACATCTTCTCCACTGACCGGTGACCAGCCTGTTCGCAGACTCGCCTTCACCCTCCCAGCGGAGATTGTTCTGCCTTCAGCCGCTGGGAGGCAGCTGGTTTCTGTCACATCCATTTCTGCAGCGGTGCAGGTCAGACCGGGAATCCGGGCTGTGAGAGAGCGATTGAAACAAGGCAGCGGCGCTCTATGCAGCTGTCCTGGGTTTGTCCACATTTAAAAACCCGTTTTAGATTCAATACCTGCATTTTAACCAAAGCACCGTCTCCATGCCGGGTCATGGTCCATTTATACTAATCGGACACATTTATTGTTCAGACCAAACGCTTGCAGGGTGATAGAACATCGACTGTACCCTCAGTAAGCTTGTTTGCTCGGTGATCCACACACATTCACTTTAATTTCGCTTCAGATACTGAGAGATAGAGGAATTTCTAGTCACATTTACCCACCCTGTCTCCATATCCCTTTAGCGCCCCTTTCTCTAGCCACGGAGCCAACCTACTTTGAATTCTGACACAGTTTCTGCCTCAACCTCTATACATGTAACTGAACTCCACCGCCTCCACAATCCCTGTATAAAAAACTTCTCCCGCTCTCTCTTCTCTCTGTTCCATTGTCTTCTATTTCATCTAGTTTCTACAGCGCCACGTTCTGCAATACACATCTACTGGAATCAGTCTGCTTCTATCTACCTTCTTCCATCCTGTCAATAATTTTAAACACATCTGTCATATCGCCCTGTAATCTGTGTCTGTAATACATCCCTCTACCTCACATTTACAGGTTATGTGGCAGAGCACAGGGTATCGAACCAGTGTGTATTATCATCCATTGTACCACTGACTAACTTTCCCTCTTCAGTTGGGAAACTGAAATCTAACACTATGTCTCCTGAGTTCCCAACACCCTGTACTAATACATTGCCTTGCATGTTTGTGTTTGAAGAAATATGATCAGCATTAAAGTCCAATAATACCGCTGTTCTTTTTAACACTCTGCAGAGTCTGTTTGAAGAGGTTACTCAATGAGAACAGATTGAAGTGAGTTGTCTCACTGTCCCGCTGACTCTCACAAATCTCAGGATCAATGCAGCCGAATGCTCCGACTGCAAGATTCGCCCCTGTATTATTAAGAGTATCTCTCATTATATCAGCTCACATGGTCCGTTGTAACATGTGCCGCATCAAGAGTCCCCATCATTTCTCAGAGATCAATACAGTTTGATTTATTGTATTACCATTTGCCGTGTTCCAGTTCTCGGCGTGGTAATTGGTGCTCCCGGTCACGTGCTTAGTTTGTGAAGCAAAAGCGCCAAATTGTTATTTCCATTCAATATTGTGTCAGCTGCAGTAATTTTAACAATAAATATGATCAGTACTCGGTGCATTGGAATGTCTCTTCCCATCGTCTCAAATTGTATTACATTGTCAGTTAAGTCCCTGCTTTGATAATGTTTTTCAGTCATTATTCGTAAAAATGGGAACCCACGTAATTAGCGGTAATCTTACGACTTGGATCGATAGTTGGTTGCACGGAAGGAACCACAGAATAGGCATAAATGTTGAGCGAATTTTGGCTTTTATCACAAGGGGGAAGATATTTACAACTGAGGAAGTGCTGTTCTCGCTGTACAGAGATTTGGTCAGATCTCATTTGGAATATATACGTTCAGTTTTGGGCAGCATATCGCAGGATAGATGGATTGGCCTTCGAGGGTTTTCTGCACAAGTTAACCAGACTGATACCACGATTTAAAGTATTCAAATATGAGAAAAGGTTTCATAACCTTACCTTGTATTCCATTGTGTTTCGAAGGGTGAAACGTGAAATAACCGAGCTATTTAAATAGATAAAGGTGTTCGATCGTGTAGAGGCACAGAAACTGTTTCCGATGGCGGTCTAATCTAAACCAGAAGGCATTATCCTAAAATTGGAGCTCGGCCATTTAGGTGTGAAATCACTAAACACCTTCTCACACAAAGTTTAGCCGAAATCTTGCACTCGTTCTCCCAAAATCCTGTCAATTAATGGTCAATTGTCAATTTACACACTCTGATCGATAGATTTGTTAAGGTCAGGGTATCAAGGAGTATTGAACCAAGACGGTAATTGGAGTTAGGGTGCCGATCACCCATGGACTACTGGAATGGTGGAAAAGGCGTGTGGGAAAGAATGATCTAATCCTGCGTTCCGATATGTCAAGCACCAGAGTCATCATTTCTCCAATGAGATTTCCGGTAATCGCCGGTCCAATTTCAGTGTATCTGAATGTTCTACACGAACAAATGTCCGATGATATTATTGCAGACCATAGAGTTTCCAGCACTCATTTTAACAGGTTACCGATTGCATAAATCCGTGTCTCGCTGTGTTACCTGGAGGGCTTGGCCATTGCTCTGTCGGTACTGAGGTGATTATTTGTCAGATTTGGGTCACTATCGGTAATTTCGAGAATATCTCTCCTCCATTTCCTCCAAACTTTGCGAGATGTTTATTGATATTACAATGTTTTTGAATCTCCAACTCAAAATCTAACATTGTTTTATATGGAATGTCTCGGAGTAATGCGGTTCTAAGTGAGAATGAGCGCAGTATTATCACAGAGGGATGTCGTTGGAGTGTGAAATTGTTTCAGTTAATCGTTAGCAGCGTCAGGAAGCACTCGCTAATGTTCTCCTCTTTGCATGCTCTGGGTAACTTATCTACCTGGCCTTTAAATGTAACAGCCGCGGCTCCCATCCGAATCAGAAGTTTTTGGGTTTAATACCCTGTCGAAAATCTAGTCTGACATTCGTCTGACTTTCCCATGGCAGTTTTTACGAATAACGCAAATCTTAGCCAACTTTACCAACCAGATGTTGTTTTTGTGGACATTGCTGCAGCATATATATACATTTATTTACATTACAAGGTATGCTACGAAGTTGTAGAAACCAGTCTCCACCACATTCACCTTCAACAACAAGTGTGAGTAGATCATGGAATTATTTGTCTCAAAGATTGAGACCACCCAACCAGCTGCCTCTGTCACTTCTCTTCCTTTCTCTAGCGCAACGGGTCAAATATCCGCTAAGTTTCCAGCCTGCCCTATCCATGAAGTCGCATCTCTCTCAAGTCTCTCCCTGATCTGCTCCTCTTGACCTCTCCAGTCTCATCTTATCCATGAGACCCACTTCCTGCTCACTTGATCTTGACCCTATTCCCACCAAACTGCTGACCAGCCAACTTCCTTTTCTGGCTCCCGTGTTAGCGGACATTGTTCTCAGCCCAGGTCTCAGCCCAGGTCCTCTCCTCTCCTTCAAATCTATCGTTATCACCCCTCTCCTCAAATTACAACGCTTCACCACACTGGGCTTGCAAGCTACTGCCCCCACTCCAACCTTAATTTCCACTCCAAAGTCCTTGAACATGTTGTCGCCTCCCGGAAATCCATATTTGAATCCCTTCAGTCTGGTATCCACCATGCCACACTACCGAAACTGCTCTTATCAAAGTCACAAATGACATCCTTTGTGACATTGCCAAAGATAAACTTTCCCTCCTCATCATTCTCGACCAGTCCCAGCCTTTGATATGGTTCAGTACTCCATTTTCCACCAATGCCTCTCCCACTGGGTGGGAGTGCACCTGCCTGGTTCCATCCATATGTCCCTAATCGTAGCCAGAAAATCAATTGTATTCCCTTCTATTCTCACGATAAATCGTTGCATATCGTGTTCCCCGGGAATTTATCATTGCCCCCTGCTGTTCTCCATTATATGCCGACATCATCCGAAAACAGAGCTTCAGTTTCCACATGTAGGCTGCTGATACCTGGCTCTACCTCACCCCCACTTCTCTCGAGGCATCCAATGTCTCTAAATTGGCAGACTGCTTGTCCGACATTCAGTACATGTTGAGAAGAAATGTTGTCCAATATTGGGAATATCGATGACATTTTATTTGAGTCCCGCCACAAACTGTGTTCTCGAACCAACGAGTCGATTCCTCTCCCGTGCTTCTGTCTGTGACTGAACCAGACAATTCGCAATCTAGCTATCATATTAGAACTGGAAATAATCATCTGGCCATACATCTGCAGCATAACTAAATCCACCTGTTTCCACCTCCATAACATTGTCCGTCTCCGCCCCTGCCTCAGTTCCTCTGCTGCTGAAACCCCCATCCATGCCTTAATTACCTTTAGTTTGCACATCTCCAACACACTCCTGGGTGACCTCCTACATTCTACCCGATGTAAACTTGAGGTCATTCAAAACTCGCCAGTGCATGTCCAATCTCGTACGAAATCCCACCTGTGCTCGCTGAACTACATTGATCCCGGTTCAACAATACCTCGATTCCAAAATTCTCATTCTGTGAACAAATCCCTCCATGGCCTCGTCCCTCCCTATCTCTGTAATCTGCTTTACCATCGTAACCTCACAATATGTCTGCGCTCCTCAAATTCTACACTCTTGTGCATCCCTGATTATAACTGCTCAACCATTGGAGGCCGTGCCTTCAGCTGTCCGAGCCCTGAGCTCTGGAACAGCCTTCCTAAATCATCACCGCCTCCATACCGCCCTTTGTTCCTTAAAGACCGTGCTTAGCACCTCCCTCTGACCAACCTTTTGGTCATCGGTCGTAATTTATTCTTATGTGGCTCGGTGCCAAATTTATTTGTTTTACCTTGTAACACTCCTGTAAAGCGCCTCGGGAAGTTTTACAAAGGCGCTATATAATTAGAAATTATTGTTGTTGTTGTAATAATGTTACAATTGTTGAATTAATTAAGTGATTTGTAAATACTGAACAGGGGACATGATTTTAGCAACTTTTATGAGGCTCTTTACGTCAGATACATAAATTACTGACTGATTTGGCCTTTTGCAAAGCCCAGTCGGAAATATTATCTCCTCATATCTTCGCCATTATTTCATGCAGCTCACCAGTTAACAACTCTGTGGAGCACCGTCACCACACGGACTGCAGCGGTTCAAGGAGGCCCACCTCCGTCTTGTAAACAGCACAGGACGGCCCATTTCTTGTGTTTGATTCAGAGTTACTTTGTCCATTTTTTCTGTAGATTTCCATTACACTTCTGTATCCATGGTAACCACACGCCCCCCCCCCCCCGCACCCCACATACCACACACTCATACTTAACTATATTAATCATACATACCCATGTGACTTAATTTCCAGCTAAGACTGTATTCTCTAAAAACAGTTGAATGGGAATGCAGTTAATTATTTCTACACCAGCCACCTTATCTTACTCAGGATATCTTTTCAGTGCCGATGTTTCTTTTGTATATATATCTCTCTCTCGCTCTCTGCCT
Organism: Pristiophorus japonicus; assembly: GCF_044704955.1. NCBI lineage: Eukaryota > Metazoa > Chordata > Chondrichthyes > Pristiophoridae > Pristiophorus > Pristiophorus japonicus. The sequence continues at coordinate 64,565 of NW_027251084.1, forward strand.
GTCTCTATTTCTTTACAAATGAACACGTGGAGCTCTTTACGTATATCAAGTTGGAACACCTGCTATATGTCGCACTATCCTGCACACCAAAGGAATCCGAATCAAACACTTCTGAGCATATCTTACATTGTTGATAGATTGCGCTGGAAGCTCAGGTGCATATAATGTCCCACATCCGCTGGGATGTACTTCCCGCTAGTCTTTCTCACCAGAGAGACAGATTCTCCATATTGCTATGTGCCAGATTAATATTAAAGATGGATTCTGCCAATTCAGAGCTAAGAACTTACCACGGAGCCTTTATGAAGTTGAATCTCGGCAGTTATCTCCTGGGCTGGATTGCAGGCTCTATTGTCACTTGTACTGTATCTTTGCATCGGTCTAGAGGTCGCCACCCACAACTCCCTCTGAAGTTTGCTGCATTATTAGAGTCGTCAAAAGCGAGGTGAAGATTATGCCCCTTGTGCCATTGTGTACTTTGCAATGTATATTTTTCCTAGAATTACAGAAGAAGGTGTAAGATAAGGTTGTTTGTTCATGATCACATCTGAACTTATCCCCCTTGTGGTTATTGTTAGAGTTTGTCCAGATGGGGTTTGCACTGTACAAGACACCAATGTAAAGACCTGCGACTTTCTGCCAAAAGTCAGTTGATCAGATTAAATGTTTATCTTGTGGATTATAAACGTAACTGTTGCAACTTGGTTGAGTTCAAAAATACCAACTTCCCTATTATCTTGGTGCTTGACAGTAATTTGTCCAAAGGTCTTTATTCATAGCCTCCAGTTTGCGAATAAAACATGAGAACTCTGAGCAATTTCGTACCCACACCTTGTCTCCGCTCCCCTTTCCTGCCCACGGATCCAAATCCCGCACTTTTTCTCAGCCTCGTTTGTTCCCCTTTAGCATTCACTGCATTTCGATCAGGCGTCATTCTCACCGCTCTCAACCATCTCCCAATTTAGAATTGACCATTCATGACTTATTTTCAATTCGTTTTCTGTTAATTTCTTCTTCTGTCACTGAACTGATAATTTTCGCAATTATCCATAACTCATTCTCACACTGTCCATTTATTCATACATTTAAATGGCCAGTTGTTTATTCGGATCTCCGGTGGATTTCTACCCCACTTTCTACGAAGTTGCAGTGGCAGAAGGGTAACAGCTCCGAGGAAATTTCCAGAGTCTATTTGCATCTTAAATAAACTTTGTGAAGTCGTTTATTTTCGCGTTTTTACCCCACAGTCACAGATATTTATCATTGCAATTGTATGTTAAAATTCTGTTCAGTTACACAATTCTAGCAGCGGTAAAGAGTTCAGTTCCAGTCCCCAGATCCTGCAGTAAAGTACATTTCACACCAAATCCTGTGTAACTGGCTCCCTTGCTGTAACCTGACGGCTGATTCCCTGTTCCTGTGTGTTTCCCTTTTACAGCTAATGTGGTGACGATTGTAATCCTATCCCGGGGAAAGTGCGGTCTCTCCAGATGTATCACTCGCTACCTGTTGGCCATGGCAGCGGCGGATCTACTGGTCATTATCACTGATGTGATACTGTTTCGGATTAATGATTATTTTTTCCCGACTACCTTCCTGTACATCACACCTGTGTGTTCTTTCCGTGCAGCACTGATGCGTGCAGTCACCGATATTTCTGTCTGGTTAACAATCGCTTTCACTTTCGATCGTTTTGTTACCATTTGTTGCCAGAAGCTGAGGACTAAATATTGCACCGAGAAAACTGCATTCCTGGATATAGGAACCGTGTGCCTGGTGTTCTGTATAAACAACATCCCCTGGTTCTTTATATATGAACCCTGGTACACAATCGACAATGTAACCTGGTTGTGTAATGCAAAACTCGAGTATTACACTGTAACTGCTTGGATAGCATTTAGCTGGATTCACCGCTGTTTTACACCACTGCTCCCAATACTCCTGATACTGCTGCTCAATGCACTGACTGTAGGATACATTTTGGCGGCCAGCAGAGTCCGCAGGAGGCTGAGGGGCAGCAAGAATGATGTGAATCACAATGATCCGGAGATGGAGAAGCGAAGGAAATCCATCACCTTACTCTTCGCTATATCCGCTAACTTCATACTGCTCTGGATGGCGTATGTGATATTTTTCTTAATAATGCGAATTACAAACCACTATTATTCTACAGATTACAATGACCCGATGTCTATTGCAGACTACACCAGCTACATGATGCTGCTTTTGAGTTGCTGTACAAATACGTGTATTTATGCAGTAACCCAGACTAAATTCAGAGATGAGCTGAAAAATGGGTTGAAGTATCCTCTGAGAATAATATTTAATTTAGTTCAGGAAAGAAAAGTTCAGAGCAATTCCCAACATTAGATCTGCATTACATCACATATCGTATCATGAGTTATATTTTACCTGAACCTCAGCAGGCTACAACTCAGGCCCATGCTTCTTCAGACCTAACACTGGGCAATATCTGACAAGGCCTTCGGTTTCCTATGTAAGTGTCCTTGAACAAGGTAGAAGAGCTTTATGTAGACAGTGGGTTACAACAGCGGTGGTGGTTTAATTGGATGAAATCATGCTCCTGGACACAAAGAGACACAAGTCCCAGCATTCATGTTGTGACCATGGAATGTTTATTGCCGGATGAACATCAGAACACGTGGGCTATCCCAGGGGAGTGTAAAAGGAGAATACGCCTTTCGATTTAATAGCTGAAGAATATCAGGAAGTGAATGATAACTGTGTTGATTTATTGTGTATGGAAATGCCTGGAGAATAATAAACAGATCATTATATCAATCAGCATGTATTGTCTTTGAAATTTTACATTCTCCAGTTCACGAACAGCTTCTCCATCACCTGCGGCTCTGTGGAATTTATTGGAAATGAAGTGATGTTGATTGCGGACGTGAGGCCATTGTCCTGGTGTCTGTGAACGGTGGTGTTTCTAGCAGCGAGTCCCCTTTCCGACAGTCTATGTACAATGGTGTTTGCAGAGTAACAACACCACTGGCAATGAGAACCACTAGCACGGTATGTGGACAGCAGCAGACTCTTCTTAGGATGAAATGACCCAGGTGGCCATTGCCTGCTGTCAGATATCTGTGACCGCAGGTCAGATTGGGCACCGTGACAGCAATGTGATTCTAACCTTGTGAGCAGCAAAATAGTGTCGCTTTCATCGAGCTCTAGTTCACCGAAAACATAATGAAGCTCACTTTCTGCAGGAAAACTCCGCCATTGTCCTAACTCCTTCGCTGCATATCCAGTAACAGGGACCAGTGATCCATACCCAGCTGAAGTGTGTGTGAAGGTGAGGCTCAGTGTGTGAGGGACCAGCCTCAGGGTCCAGTAATCCAGACCCAGCTGAAGTGCGTGTGAATGTGAGGCTCAGTGTATGAGGGACCAGCCTCAGGGTCCAGTGACCCAGTCCCAGCTAAAGTATGTGTGAATGTGAGGCTCAGTGTGTGAGGGACCAGCCTCAGGGTCCAGTGATCCAGACCCAGCTGAAGTATGTGTGAATGTGAGGCTCAGTGTTGGAGGGACCATTCTCAGGGTCCAGTGACCCAGTCCCAGCTAAAGTATGTGTGAATGTAAGGGTTCAGTGTGTGAGGGACCAGCCTCAGGGT
>NW_027251085.1:0-68190 GCF_044704955.1 Pristiophorus japonicus
TGAAAAAATGAGACAAAATGAGGAAAATTGAGAAAAACTGAGAAAACTGAGAAAAAACAAATGAGAAAAAATGAGAAAACTCAGCAAAAATGAGAAAAAATGAGAAAACTCAGCAAAAATGAGAAAGACTGATTAATTGGAAAAAATGAGAAAAACTGAGAAAAAATGAGGAAAAACTGAGAAAAAACGAGAAAAATGAGAAAAGCTGTTAAAAAAAGAGAAAAAATGAGAATAACTGAGAAAAAATGAGAAAAAATGAGAAAAAATGTGAAAAATGAGACAAAATGAGAAAAACTGAGAAAAAACGAGAAAATCTCAGAATTGAGTAAAAAATGAGAAAAAATGAGAAAAACAGAGAAAAAATGTGAAAAAAATGAGACAAAATGAGAAAAATTGAGAAAAACTGAGAACAATGAGAAAAATGAGAAAAACTGAGAACAAATGAGATCAAATTAGAAAAACTGTTAAAAAATGAGAAAAAATGAGAACTGAGAAAATATGAGAAATACTGAGAAAAAATGAGAACAAATGAGAAAAATTGTTAAAAAATGGGAAAAAATGAGAAAAACTGAGAAAAATTGGGAAAAAATGAGACAATATCAGAAAAACTGAGAAAAAATAAGAAAAAATAAGGAGAAATGAGAAATACTGAGTAAAACTGAGAAAATTTGAGAAAAAGAGAAAAAATGAAAAAAAATGAGAAAAACTGAGAAAAACTGAGAAAAAATGTGAAAAAATGAGATAAAATGAGAAAAACTGAGAAAATATTTAAAAAATGAGACAAAATGAGAAAAACTGAGAAAAAATAAGAAGAAATAAGGAGAAAAAGTGAGCAAAACTGAGAAAATATGAGAAGAACTGAGAAAAAATGTGATGAAATGAGGCAAAATGAGAAAAACTGAGAATAAACGAGGATAAACTGAGAAAAAACGAGAAAAAATTAGAAAAGCTGTTAAAAAATGAGAAAAAATGAGAAAAATGAGATTAACTGAGAAAAAATGTGAAAAACATATGAGAAAAAATGAAGAAAAACTGAGAAAAAATGAGAAAATTTCAGAATTGAGTAAAATGACAAAAAATGTGAAAAACTGAGCAAAACAGAGAAAAAATGAGAAAAACAGAAAACTCAGCAAAAATGAGAAAAACTGATAAATGGGAAAAAATGAGAAAAACTGAGAAAAAATGAGGAAAAACTGAGAAAAAACGAGAAAATCTGAGTATTGAGAAAAAATGAGAAAAACTGACAAACTGAGAAAAAATATGAAAAAATAAGGAGAAAATGAAAAAAACTGAGTAAAACTGAGAAAATATGTGAAAAACTCAGAAAGAATGAGAAAAAATGAGAAAAGCTGTTAAAAAAATGAGAAACAATGAGAAAAACTGAGAAAAGATGAGGAAAACTGAGAAAAATGTGAAAAAATGAGACAAAATGAGAAAAACTAAGAAAAAATAAGAAAAATGAGAAAATGAGAAAAACTGAGTAAAACTGAGAAAATATGAGAAAAACTGAAAAAATTAGAAAAAATGAGAAAAACTGTTAAACATGAGAGAAAATGAGAAAAATTGAGAAAAACTGAGAAAAATGAGAAAATGAGAAAACTGCGAACAAATGAGCAAAACAGCACAAATGACAAGAACAGAAAAACTGAGTAAAACTGAGAAAATATGAGAAAACTGAGAAAAACTGAGAAAAACAAATGAAAAAAATGAGAAAACTCAGCAAAAATGAGAAAAAACTGATAAATGGGAAAAAATGAGAAAAACTGAGAAACAATGAGGAAAAACTGAGGAAAAACGAGAAAATCTGAGTATTGAGAAAAATGAGAAAAAATGAGAAAAACTGACAAACTGAGAAAAAATAAGAAAAAAAAGGAGAAAATGAAAAAACTGAGTAAAACTGAGAAAAAATGTGAACAAATGAGACAAAATGAGAAAAACTGAGAAAAAATGAGAAAAAATAAGGAGAAAATGAGAAAACTGAGTAAAACTGAGAAAATATGAGAAAAAGTGAGAAAAAATGAGAAAAAATGCGAAAAACTGAAAAAAAAATGAGGAAAAATGAGAAAAACTGAGAAAAACTGAGTATTGAGAAAAAATGAGAAAAAATGAGAAAAACTGAGAAAAACTGAGAAAAAATAAGAAAAAATAAGGAGAAAAATGAGAAAAACTGTTAAAAAATGAGAAAATGAGAAAAACTGAGAAAAAATAAGAAAAAATAAGGAGAAAATGAGACAAACTGAGTAAAACTGAGAAAAAATGAGAAAAAATGGGAAAAACTGAGAAAAAATGAGGAAAAATGAGAAAAACTGAGAAAAAATGAGAATAACTGAGAAAAACGAGAAAAAATGAGAAAAGCAGTTAAAAAATGAGGAAAAATGAGAAAAACTGAGAAAAAATGAGAAAAACAGAAAAATGTGAAAAAATGAGACAAAATGAGAAAAACTGAGAAAAAACGAGAAAATCTCAGAATTGAGTAAAAATGAGAAAAAATGAGAAAAACTGAGAAAAAATGTGAAAAATGAGACAAAATGAGGAAAATTGAGAAAAACTGAGAAAACTGAGAAAAACAAATGAGAAAAAATGAGAAAACTCAGCAAAAATGAGAAAAAATGAGAAAACTCAGCAAAAATGAGAAAGACTGATTAATTGGAAAAAATGAGAAAAACTGAGAAAAAATGAGGAAAAACTGAGAAAAAACGAGAAAAAATGAGAAAAGCTGTTAAAAAAAGAGAAAAAATGAGAATAACTGAGAAAAAATGAGAAAAAATGAGAAAAAATGTGAAAAAATGAGACAAAATGAGAAAAACTGAGAAAAACGAGAAAATCTCAGAATTGAGTAAAAATGAGAAAAAATGAGAAAAACAGAGAAAAAATGTGAAAAAAATGAGACAAAATGAGAAAAATTGAGAAAAACTGAGAACAATGAGAAAAATGAGAAAAACTGAGAACAAATGAGATCAAATTAGAAAAACTGTTAAAAAATGAGAAAAAATGAGAACTGAGAAAATATGAGAAATACTGAGAAAAAATGAGAACAAATGAGAAAAAATTGTTAAAAAATGGGAAAAAATGAGAAAAACTGAGAAAAATTGGGAAAAAATGAGACAATATCAGAAAAACTGAGAAAAAATAAGAAAAAATAAGGAGAAAATGAGAAATACTGAGTAAAACTGAGAAAATTTGAGAAAAAGAGAAAAAATGAAAAAAAATGAGAAAAACTGAGAAAAACTGAGAAAAATGTGAAAAAATGAGATAAAATGAGAAAAACTGAGAAAATATTTAAAAAAATGAGACAAAATGAGAAAAACTGAGAAAAAATAAGAAGAAATAAGGAGAAAAAGTGAGCAAAACTGAGAAAATATGAGAAGAACTGAGAAAAAATGTGATGAAATGAGGCAAAATGAGAAAAACTGAGAATAAACGAGGATAAACTGAGAAAAAACGAGAAAAAATTAGAAAAGCTGTTAAAAATGAGAAAAAATGAGAAAAAATGAGATTAACTGAGAAAAAATGAGAAAATTTCAGAATTGAGTAAAAATGACAAAAAATGTGAAAAACTGAGCAAAACAGAGAAAAAATGAGAAAAACAGAAAACTCAGCAAAAATGAGAAAAACTGATAAATGGGAAAAAATGAGAAAAACTGAGAAAAAATGAGGAAAAACTGAGAAAAAACGAGAAAATCTGAGTATTGAGAAAAAATGAGAAAACTGACAACTGAGAAAAAATATGAAAAAATAAGGAGAAAATGAAAAAAACTGAGTAAAACTGAGAAAATATGTGAAAAACTCAGAAAGAATGAGAAAAAATGAGAAAAGCTGTTAAAAAAATGAGAAACAATGAGAAAAACTGAGAAAAGATGAGGAAAACTGAGAAAAATGTGAAAAAATGAGACAAATGAGAAAAACTAAGAAAAAATAAGAAAAAATGAGAAAATGAGAAAAACTGAGTAAAACTGAGAAAATATGAGAAAAACTGAAAAAATTAGAAAAAATGAGAAAAACTGTTAAAACATGAGAGAAAATGAGAAAAATTGAGAAAAACTGAGAAAAATGAGAAAAATGAGAAAAACTGCGAACAAATGAGCAAAACAGCACAAATGACAAGAACAGAAAAACTGAGTAAAACTGAGAAAATATGAGAAAAACTGAGAAAAACTGAGAAAAACAAATGAAAAAAATGAGAAAACTCAGCAAAAATGAGAAAAACTGATAAATGGGAAAAAATGAGAAAAACTGAGAAACAATGAGGAAAAACTGAGGAAAAACGAGAAATCTGAGTATTGAGAAAAATGAGAAAAAATGAGAAAAACTGACAAACTGAGAAAAAATAAGAAAAAAAGGAGAAAATGAAAAAACTGAGTAAAACTGAGAAAAAATGTGAACAAATGAGACAAAATGAGAAAAACTGAGAAAAAATGAGAAAAGTGAGAAAAAATGAGAAAAAAATGCGAAAAACTGAAAAAAAATGAGGAAAAATGAGAAAAACTGAGAAAAACTGAGTATTGAGAAAAAATGAGAAAAAATGAGAAAAACTGAGAAAAACTGAGAAAAAATAAGAAAAAATAAGGAGAAAATGAGAAAAACTGTTAAAAAATGAGAAAATGAGAAAAACTGAGAAAAAATAAGAAAAAATAAGGAGAAAATGAGACAAACTGAGTAAAACTGAGAAAAAATGAGAAAAAATGGGAAAACTGAGAAAAAATGAGGAAAAATGAGAAAAACTGAGAAAAAATGAGAATAACTGAGAAAAAACGAGAAAAAATGAGAAAAGCAGTTAAAAAATGAGGAAAAATGAGAAAACTGAGAAAAAATGAGAAAAACAGAAAAAATGTGAAAAAATGAGACAAAATGAGAAAAACTGAGAAAAAACGAGAAAATCTCAGAATTGAGTAAAAATGAGAAAAATGAGAAAAAACTGAGAAAAAATGTGAAAAAATGAGACAAAATGAGGAAAATTGAGAAAAACTGAGAAAACTGAGAAAATCTGCAAACAAATGACAAAACAGAACAAATGACAAGAACAGAAAAACAGAGAAATACTGAGACAAAATGAGAAAAACTGAGAAAAACTGAGAAAAACTAATGAGAAAAAATGAGAAAACTCAGCAAAAATGAGAAAACTGATTAATTGGAAAAATGAGAAAAACTGAGAAAAAATGAGGAAAAACTGAGAAAAAACGAGAAAAATGAGAAAAGCTGTTAAAAAAGAGAAAAAATGAGAATAACTGAGAAAAAATGAGAAAAACTGAGAAAAATGTGAAAAAATGAGACAAAATGAGAAAAACTGAGAAAAAACGAGAAAATCTCAGAATTGAGTAAAAATGAGAAAAAATGAGAAAAACAGAGAAAAAAATGTGAAAAAAATGAGACAAAATGAGAAAAATTGAGAAAAACTGAGAAAAATGAGAAAAATGAGAAAAACTGAGAACAAATGAGATCAAATTAGAAAAACTGTTAAAAAATGAGAAAAAATGAGAAGAACTGAGAAAATATGAGAAATACTGAGAAAAAATGAGAATAAATGAGAAAAACTGTTAAAAAATGAGAAAAAATGAGAAAAACTGAGAAAAATGTGAAAAAATGAGACAATATCAGAAAAACTGAGAAAAAATAAGAAAAAATAAGGAGAAAATGAGAAATACTGAGTAAAACTGAGAAAATTTGAGAAAAAGAGAAAAAATGAAAAAAATGAGAAAACTGAGAAAAATGTGATAAAATGAGGCAAAATGAGAAAAACTGAGAATAAACGAGGAAAAACTGAGAAAAAAGGAGAAAAAATTAGAAAAGCTGTTAAAAAATGAGAAAAAATGAGAAAAAATGAGATTAACTGAGAAAAAATGTGAAAAACATATGAGAAAAAATGAGAAAAACTGAGAAAAAATGAGAAAATTTCAGAATTGAGTAAAAATGACAAAAATGTGAAAAACTGAGCAAAACAGAGAAAAAATGAGAAAAACAGAAAACTCAGCAAAAATGAGAAAAACTGAGAAAACTGAGAAAATCTGCAAACAAATGAGCAAAACAGAACAAATGACAAGAACAGAAAAACAGAGAAATACTGAGACAAAATGAGAAAAACTGAAAAAACTGAGAAAAACAAATGAGAAAAAATGAGAAAACTCAGCAAAAATGAGAAAAACTGATTAATTGGAAAAATGAGAAAAACTGAGAAAAAATTAGGAAAAACTGAGAAAAAACGAGAAAATCTCAGAATTGAGTAAAAATGAGAAAAAATGAGAAAAACAGAGAAAAAATGTGAAAAAAATGAGACAAAATGAGAAAAATTGAGAAAAACTGAGAACAATGAGAAAAATGAGAAAAACTGAGAACAAATGAGATCAAATTAGAAAAACTGTTAAAAAATGAGAAAAAATGAGAAGAACTGAGAAAATATGAGAAATACTGAGAAAAAATGAGAACAAATGAGAAAAACAGAGAAAACTGAGAAAAATAAGAAAAAATGAGGAGAAATTGAGAAAAACTGTTAAAAATGAGAAAAAATGAGAAAAAATCAGAAAAATGAGAAAAAATGTGATAAAATGAGACAAAATGATAAAAACTGAGAAAAAACGAGAAAATCTAACAATTGAGTAAAAATGAGAAAAAATGAGAAAAACTAAGAAATGTGAAAAAATGAGACAAAATGAGAAAAAACGAGAAATCTCAGAATTGAGTAAAAATGAGAAAAAATGAGATAAACTGAGCAAAAATGTGAAAAACAAATGAGAAAAAATGAGAAAAACTGAGAAAAACAAATGAGAAAGAATGAGAAAACTCAGCAAAAATGAGAAAAAATGAGAAAACTCAGCAAAAATGAGAAAGACTGATTAATTGGAAAAAATGAGAAAAGCTGTTAAAAAAAGAGAAAAAATGAGAATAACTGAGAAAAATGAGAAAAAATGAGAAAAAATGTGAAAAAATGAGACAAAATGAGAAAAACTGAGAAAAAACGAGAAAATCTCAGAATTGAGTAAAAATGAGAAAAAATGAGAAAAACAGAGAAAAAATGTGAAAAAAATGAGACAAAATGAGAAAAATTGAGAAAAACTGAGAACAATGAGAAAAATGAGAAAAACTGAGAACAAATGAGATCAAATTAGAAAAACTGTTAAAAAATGAGAAAAAATGAGAAGAACTGAGAAATATGAGAAATACTGAGAAAAAATGAGAACAAATGAGAAAAATTGTTAAAAAATGGGAAAAAATGAGAAAAACTGAGAAAAAATGGGAAAAAATGAGACAATATCAGAAAAACTGAGAAAAAATAAGAAAAAATAAGGAGAAAATGAGAAATACTGAGTAAAACTGAGAAAAATTTGAGAAAAAGAGAAAAAATGAAAAAAAATGAGAAAAACTGAGAAAAATTGTGATAAAATGAGGCAAAATGAGAAAAACTGAGAATAAACGAGGAAAACTGAGAAAAACGAGAAAAAATTAGAAAAGCTGTTAAAAAATGAGAAAAAATGAGAAAAAATGAGATTAACTGAGAAAAAATGTGAAAAACATATGAGAAAAAATGAGAAAAACTGAAGAAAAAATGAGAAAATTTCAGAATTGAGTAAAAATGACAAAAAATGTGAAAAACTGAGCAAAACAGAGAAAAAATGAGAAAAACAGAAAACTCAGCAAAAATGAGAAAAACTGATAAATGGGAAAAAATGAGAAAACTGAGAAAAACGAGAAAATCTCAGAATTGAGTAAAAATGAGAAAAAATGAGAAAAACAGAGAAAAAATGTGTAAAAATGAGACAAAATGAGAAAAATTGAGAAAAACTGAGAAAAATGAGAAAATGAGAAAAACTGAGAACAAATGAGATCAAATTAGAAAAACTGTTAAAAAATGAGAAAAAATGAGAAGAACTGAGAAAATATGAGAAATACTGAGAAAAAATGAGAATAAATGAGAAAAACTGTTAAAAAATGAGAAAAAATGAGAAAACTGAGAAAAATGTGAAAAAATGAGACAATATCAGAAAAACTGAGAAAAAATAAGAAAAAATAAGGAGAAAATGAGAAATACTGAGTAAAACTGAGAAAATTTGAGAAAAAGAGAAAAAATGAAAAAAATGAGAAAAACTGAGAAAAAATGTGATAAAATGAGGCAAAATGAGAAAAACTGAGAATAAACGAGGAAAAACTGAGAAAAAAGGAGAAAAAATTAGAAAAGCTGTTAAAAAATGAGAAAAAATGAGAAAAAATGAGATTAACTGAGAAAAAATGTGAAAAACATATGAGAAAAAAATGAGAAAAACTGAGAAAAAATGAGAAAATTTCAGAATTGAGTAAAAATGACAAAAAATGTGAAAAACTGAGCAAAACAGAGAAAAAATGAGAAAAACAGAAAACTCAGCAAAAATGAGAAAACTGAGAAAACTGAGAAAATCTGCAAACAAATGAGCAAAACAGAACAAATGACAAGAACAGAAAAACAGAGAAATACTGAGACAAAATGAGAAAAACTGAAAAAACTGAGAAAAACAAATGAGAAAAAATGAGAAAACTCAGCAAAAATGAGAAAAACTGATTAATTGGAAAAAATGAGAAAAACTGAGAAAAAAATGAGGAAAAACTGAGAAAAACGAGAAAAAATGAGAAAAGCGGTTAAAAAAAGAGAAAAATGAGAATAACTGAGAAAAAATGTGGAAACAATGAGAAAAAATGAGAAAAAATGTGAAAAATGAGACAAAATGAGAAAAACTGAGAAAAAACGAGAAAATCTCAGAATTGAGTAAAAATGAGAAAAAATGAGAAAAACAGAGAAAAAATGTGAAAAAAATGAGACAAAATGAGAAAAATTGAGAAAAACTGAGAACAATGAGAAAAATGAGAAAACTGAGAACAAATGAGATCAAATTAGAAAAACTGTTAAAAAATGAGAAGAACTGAGAAAATATGAGAAATACTGAGAAAAAATGAGAACAAATGAGAAAAACAGAGAAAAACTGAGAAAAAATAAGAAAAAATGAGGAGAAATTGAGAAAAACTGTTAAAAATGAGAAAAAATGAGAAAAAATCAGAAAAAATGAGAAAAAATGTGATAAAATGAGACAAAATGATAAAAACTGAGAAAAAACGAGAAAATCTAACAATTGAGTAAAAAATGAGAAAAAATGAGAAAAACTAAGAAATGTGAAAAAATGAGACAAAATGAGAAAAACGAGAAAATCTCAGAATTGAGTAAAAATGAGAAAAAATGAGATAAACTGAGCAAAAATGTGAAAAACAAATGAGAAAAAATGAGAAAAACTGAGAAAAACAAATGAGAAAAAATGAGAAAACTCAGCAAAAATGAGAAAAAATGAGAAAACTCAGCAAAAATGAGAAAGACTGATTAATTGGAAAAAATGAGAAAAGCTGTTAAAAAAGAGAAAAAATGAGAATAACTGAGAAAAAATGAGAAAAAATGAGAAAAAATGTGAAAAAATGAGACAAAATGAGAAAAACTGAGAAAAAACGAGAAAATCTCAGAATTGAGTAAAAATGAGAAAAAATGAGAAAAACAGAGAAAAAATGTGAAAAAAATGAGACAAAATGAGAAAAATTGAGAAAAACTGAGAACAATGAGAAAAATGAGAAAAACTGAGAACAAATGAGATCAAATTAGAAAAACTGTTAAAAAATGAGAAAAAATGAGAACTGAGAAAATATGAGAAATACTGAGAAAAAATGAGAACAAATGAGAAAAATTGTTAAAAAATGGGAAAAAATGAGAAAAACTGAGAAAAATTGGGAAAAAATGAGACAATATCAGAAAAACTGAGAAAAAATAAGAAAAAATAAGGAGAAAATGAGAAATACTGAGTAAAACTGAGAAAATTTGAGAAAAAGAGAAAAATGAAAAAAATGAGAAAAACTGAGAAAAACTGAGAAAAAATGTGAAAAAATGAGATAAAATGAGAAAAACTGAGAAAATATTTAAAAAAATGAGACAAAATGAGAAAAACTGAGAAAAAATAAGAAGAAATAAGGAGAAAAAAGTGAGCAAAACTGAGAAAATATGAGAAGAACTGAGAAAAAATGTGATGAAATGAGGCAAAATGAGAAAAACTGAGAATAAACGAGGATAAACTGAGAAAAAACGAGAAAAAATTAGAAAGCTGTTAAAAAATGAGAAAAAAATGAGAAAAAATGAGATTAACTGAGAAAAAATGTGAAAAACATATGAGAAAAAATGAGAAAAACTGAGAAAAATGAGAAAATTTCAGAATTGAGTAAAAATGACAAAAAATTTGAAAAACTGAGCAAAACAGAGAAAAAATGAGAAAAACAGAAAACTCAGCAAAATGAGAAAAACTGATAAATGGGAAAAAATGAGAAAAACTGAGAAAAAATGAGGAAAAACTGAGAAAAAACGAGAAAATCTGAGTATTGAGAAAAAATGAGAAAAACTGACAAACTGAGAAAAATATGAAAAAATAAGGAGAAAATGAAAAAAACTGAGTAAAACTGAGAAAATATGTGAAAAACTCAGAAAGAATGAGAAAAAATGAGAAAAGCTGTTAAAAAAATGAGAAACAATGAGAAAAACTGAGAAAAGATGAGGAAAACTGAGAAAAATGTGAAAAAATGAGACAAAATGAGAAAAACTAAGAAAAAATAAGAAAAAATGAGAAAATGAGAAAAACTGAGTAAAACTGAGAAATATGAGAAAAACTGAAAAAATTAGAAAAAATGAGAAAAACTGTTAAACATGAGAGAAAATGAGAAAAATTGAGAAAAACTGAGAAAAATGAGAAAAATGAGAAAAACTGCGAACAAATGAGCAAAACAGCACAAATGACAAGAACAGAAAAACTGAGTAAAACTGAGAAAATATGAGAAAACTGAGAAAAACTGAGAAAAACAAATGAAAAAAATGAGAAAACTCAGCAAAAATGAGAAAAACTGATAAATGGGAAAAAATGAGAAAAACTGAGAAACAATGAGGAAAAACTGAGGAAAAACGAGAAAATCTGAGTATTGAGAAAAAATGAGAAAAAATGAGAAAAACTGACAAACTGAGAAAAATAAGAAAAAAAAGGAGAAAATGAAAAAACTGAGTAAAACTGAGAAAAAATGTGAACAAATGAGACAAAATGAGAAAAACTGAGAAAAAATGAGAAAAATAAGGAGAAAATGAGAAAAACTGAGTAAAACTGAGAAAATATGAGAAAAAGTGAGAAAAAATGAGAAAAAATGCGAAAAACTGAAAAAAAATGAGGAAAAATGAGAAAAACTGAGAAAACTGAGTATTGAGAAAAAAATGAGAAAAAATGAGAAAAACTGAGAAAAACTGAGAAAAAATAAGAAAAAATAAGGAGAAAATGAGAAAAACTGTTAAAAAATGAGAAAATGAGAAAAACTGAGAAAAAATAAGAAAAAATAAGGAGAAAAATGAGACAAACTGAGTAAAACTGAGAAAAAATGAGAAAAAATGGGAAAAACTGAGAAAAAATGAGGAAAAATGAGAAAAACTGAGAAAAAATGAGAATAACTGAGAAAAAACGAGAAAAAATGAGAAAAGCAGTTAAAAAATGAGGAAAAATGAGAAAAACTGAGAAAAAATGAGAAAAACAGAAAAAATGTGAAAAAATGAGACAAAATGAGAAAAACTGAAGAAAAAACGAGAAAATCTCAGAATTGAGTAAAAATGAGAAAAAATGAGAAAAACTGAGAAAAAATGTGAAAAAATGAGACAAAATGGAGGAAAATTGAGAAAAACTGAGAAAACTGAGAAAATCTGCAACAAATGACAAACAGAACAAATGACAAGAACAGAAAAACAGAGAAATACTGAGACAAAATGAGAAAAACTGAGAAAAACTGAGAAAAACTAATGAGAAAAAATGAGAAACTCAGCAAAAATGAGAAAACTGATTAATTGGAAAAAATGAGAAAAACTGAGAAAAAATGAGGAAAAACTGAGAAAAAACGAGAAAAAATGAGAAAAGCTGTTAAAAAAAGAGAAAAAATGAGAATAACTGAGAAAAAATGAGAAAACTGAGAAAAAATGTGAAAAAATGAGACAAAATGAGAAAAACTGAGAAAAAACGAGAAAATCTCAGAATTGAGTAAAAATGAGAAAAAATGAGAAAAACAGAGAAAAAATGTGAAAAAAATGAGACAAAATGAGAAAAATTGAGAAAAACTGAGAAAAATGAGAAAAATGAGAAAAACTGAGAACAAATGAGATCAAATTAGAAAAACTGTTAAAAAATGAGAAAAAATGAGAAGAACTGAGAAAATATGAGAAATACTGAGAAAAAATGAGAATAAATGAGAAAAACTGTTAAAAAATGAGAAAAAAATGAGAAAAACTGAGAAAAAATGTGAAAAAATGAGACAATATCAGAAAAACTGAGAAAAAATAAGAAAAAATAAGGAGAAAATGAGAAATACTGAGTAAAACTGAGAAAATTTGAGAAAAAGAGAAAAATGAAAAAAATGAGAAAAACTGAGAAAAAATGTGATAAAATGAGGCAAAATGAGAAAAACTGAGAATAAACGAGGAAAAACTGAGAAAAAAGGAGAAAAAAATTAGAAAAGCTGTTAAAAATGAGAAAAAATGAGAAAAAATGAGATTAACTGAGAAAAAATGTGAAAAACATATGAGAAAAAAATGAGAAAAACTGAGAAAAATGAGAAAATTTCAGAATTGAGTAAAAATGACAAAAAATGTGAAAAACTGAGCAAAACAGAGAAAAAATGAGAAAAACTGATAAATGGGAAAAAATGAGAAAAACTGAGAAAAAAACGAGAAAATCTCAGAATTGAGTAAAAATGAGAAAAAATGAGAAAAACAGAGAAAAAATGTGAAAAAAATGAGACAAAATGAGAAAAATTGAGAAAAACTGAGAAAAATGAGAAAAATGAGAAAAACTGAGAACAAATGAGATCAAATTAGAAAAACTGTTAAAAAATGAGAAAAATGAGAAGAACTGAGAAAATATGAGAAATACTGAGAAAAAATGAGAATAAATGAGAAAAACTGTTAAAAAATGAGAAAAAATGAGAAAAACTGAGAAAAAATGTGAAAAAATGAGACAATATCAGAAAAACTGAGAAAAAATAAGAAAAATAAGGAGAAAATGAGAAATACTGAGTAAAACTGAGAAAATTTGAGAAAAAGAGAAAAAATGAAAAAAAATGAGAAAAACTGAGAAAAAATGTGATAAATGAGGCAAAATGAGAAAAACTGAGAATAAACGAGGAAAAACTGAGAAAAAACGAGAAAATCTCAGAATTGAGTAAAAATGAGAAAAAATGAGAAAAACTGAGGAAAAATGTGAAAAATGAGACAAAATGAGAAAAACTGAGAAAAACGAGAAAATCTCAGAATTGAGTAAAAATGAGAAAAAATTAGAAAAACTGAGAAAAAGTGTGAAAAAATGAGACAAAATGAGAAAAATTGAGAAAAACTGAGAAAACTGAGAAAATCTGCAAACAAATGAGCAAAACAGAACAAATGACAAGAACAGAAAAACAGAGAAATACTGAGACAAATGAGAAAAACTGAAAAAACTGAGAAAAACAAATGAGAAAAAATGAGAAAACTCAGCAAAAATGAGAAAAACTGATTAATTGGAAAAATGAGAAAAACTGAGAAAAAATTAGGAAAAACTGAGAAAAAACGAGAAAATCTCAGAATTGAGTAAAAATGAGAAAAAATGAGAAAAACAGAGAAAAAATGTGAAAAAAATGAGACAAAATGAGAAAAATTGAGAAAACTGAGAACAATGAGAAAAATGAGAAAAACTGAGAACAAATGAGATCAAATTAGAAAAACTGTTAAAAAATGAGAAAAAATGAGAAGAACTGAGAAAATATGAGAAATACTGAGAAAAAATGAGAACAAATGAGAAAAACAGAGAAAAACTGAGAAAAAATAAGAAAAATGAGGAGAAATTGAGAAAAACTGTTAAAAAATGAGAAAAAATGAGAAAAAAATCAGAAAAAATGAGAAAAAATGTGATAAAATGAGACAAAATGATAAAAACTGAGAAAAAACGAGAAAATCTAACAATTGAGTAAAAATGAGAAAAAATGAGAAAAACTAAGAAATGTGAAAAAATGAGACAAAATGAGAAAAAACGAGAAAATCTCAGAATTGAGTAAAAATGAGAAAAAATGAGATAAACTGAGCAAAAATGTGAAAACAAATGAGAAAAATGAGAAAAACTGAGAAAAACAAATGAGAAAAAATGAGAAAACTCAGCAAAAATGAGAAAAAATGAGAAAACTCAGCAAAATGAGAAAGACTGATTAATTGGAAAAAATGAGAAAAGCTGTTAAAAAAAGAGAAAAAATGAGAATAACTGAGAAAAAATGAGAAAAAATGAGAAAAAATGTGAAAAATGAGACAAAATGAGAAAAACTGAGAAAAAACGAGAAAATCTCAGAATTGAGTAAAAATGAGAAAAAATGAGAAAAACAGAGAAAAAATGTGAAAAAAATGAGACAAAATGAGAAAAATTGAGAAAACTGAGAACAATGAGAAAAATGAGAAAAACTGAGAACAAATGAGATCAAATTAGAAAAACTGTTAAAAAATGAGAAAAAATGAGAAGAACTGAGAAAATATGAGAAATACTGAGAAAAAATGAGAACAAATGAGAAAAATTGTTAAAAAATGGGAAAAATGAGAAAAACTGAGAAAAAATGGGAAAAAATGAGACAATATCAGAAAAACTGAGAAAAAATAAGAAAAAAATAAGGAGAAAATGAGAAATACTGAGTAAAACTGAGAAAATTTGAGAAAAAGAGAAAAAATGAAAAAAAATGAGAAAAACTGAGAAAAATTGTGATAAAATGAGGCAAAATGAGAAAAACTGAGAATAAACGAGGAAAAACTGAGAAAAAACGAGAAAAAATTAGAAAAAGCTGTTAAAAAATGAGAAAAAATGAGAAAAAATGAGATTAACTGAGAAAAAATGTGAAAAACATATGAGAAAAAATGAGAAAAACTGAGAAAAAAATGAGAAAATTTCAGAATTGAGTAAAAATGACAAAAAATGTGAAAAACTGAGCAAAACAGAGAAAAAATGAGAAAAACAGAAAACTCAGCAAAAATGAGAAAAACTGATAAATGGGAAAAAATGAGAAAAACTGAGAAAAACGAGAAAATCTCAGAATTGAGTAAAAATGAGAAAAAATGAGAAAAACAGAGAAAAAATGTGAAAAAAATGAGACAAAATGAGAAAAATTGAGAAAAACTGAGAAAATGAGAAAATGAGAAAAACTGAGAACAAATGAGATCAAATTAGAAAAACTGTTAAAAAATGAGAAAAAATGAGAAGAACTGAGAAAATATGAGAAATACTGAGAAAAATGAGAATAAATGAGAAAAACTGTTAAAAAATGAGAAAAAATGAGAAAAACTGAGAAAAAATGTGAAAAAATGAGACAATATCAGAAAAACTGAGAAAAAATAAGAAAAAATAAGGAGAAAATGAGAAATACTGAGTAAAACTGAGAAAATTTGAGAAAAAGAGAAAAAATGAAAAAAAATGAGAAAAACTGAGAAAAAATGTGATAAAATTAGGCAAAATGAGAAAAACTGAGAATAACGAGGAAAAACTGAGAAAAAAAGGAGAAAAATTAGAAAAGCTGTTAAAAAATGAGAAAAAATGAGAAAAAATGAGATTAACTGAGAAAAAATGTGAAAAACATATGAGAAAAAATGAGAAAAACTGAGAAAAAATGAGAAAATTTCAGAATTGAGTAAAAATGACAAAAAATGTGAAAAACTGAGCAAAACAGAGAAAAAATGAGAAAAACAGAAAACTCAGCAAAAATGAGAAAAACTGAGAAAACTGAGAAAATCTGCAAACAAATGAGCAAAACAGAACAAATGACAAGAACAGAAAAACAGAGAAATACTGAGACAAAATGAGAAAAACTGAAAAAACTGAGAAAAACAAATGAGAAAAAATGAGAAAACTCAGCAAAAATGAGAAAAACTGATTAATTGGAAAAAATGAGAAAAACTGAGAAAAAATTAGGAAAAACTGAGAAAAACGAGAAAATCTCAGAATTGAGTAAAAATGAGAAAAATGAGAAAAACAGAGAAAAAATGTGAAAAAAATGAGACAAAATGAGAAAAATTGAGAAAAACTGAGAACAATGAGAAAAATGAGAAAAACTGAGAACAAATGAGATCAAATTAGAAAAACTGTTAAAAAATGAGAAAAAAATGAGAAGAACTGAGAAAATATGAGAAATACTGAGAAAAAATGAGAACAAATGAGAAAAACAGAGAAAAACTGAGAAAAAATAAGAAAAAAATGAGGAGAAATTGAGAAAAACTGTTAAAAAATGAGAAAAAATGAGAAAAAAATCAGAAAAAATGAGAAAAAATGTGATAAAATGAGACAAAATGATAAAAACTGAGAAAAAACGAGAAAATCTAACAATTGAGTAAAAATGAGAAAAAATGAGAAAAACTAAGAATGTGAAAAAATGAGACAAAATGAGAAAAAACGAGAAAATCTCAGAATTGAGTAAAAATGAGAAAAAATGAGATAAACTGAGCAAAAATGTGAAAAACAAATGAGAAAAAATGAGAAAAACTGAGAAAAACAAATGAGAAAAAATGAGAAAACTCAGCAAAAATGAGAAAAAATGAGAAAACTCAGCAAAAATGAGAAAGACTGATTAATTGGAAAAAATGAGAAAAGCTGTTAAAAAAAGAGAAAAAATGAGAATAACTGAGAAAAAATGAGAAAAAATGAGAAAAAATGTGAAAAAATGAGACAAAATGAGAAAAACTGAGAAAAAACGAGAAAATCTCAGAATTGAGTAAAAATGAGAAAAAATGAGAAAAACAGAGAAAAAATGTGAAAAAAATGAGACAAAATGAGAAAAATTGAGAAAAACTGAGAACAATGAGAAAAATGAGAAAAACTGAGAACAAATGAGATCAAATTAGAAAAACTGTTAAAAAAATGAGAAAAAATGAGAAGAACTGAGAAAATATGAGAAATACTGAGAAAAAATGAGAACAAATGAGAAAAATTGTTAAAAAATGGGAAAAAATGAGAAAAACTGAGAAAAAATGGGAAAAAATGAGACAATATCAGAAAAACTGAGAAAAATAAGAAAAAATAAGGAGAAAATGAGAAATACTGAGTAAAACTGAGAAAATTTGAGAAAAAGAGAAAAAATGAAAAAAAATGAGAAAAACTGAGAAAAATTGTGATAAAATGAGGCAAAATGAGAAAAACTGAGAATAAACGAGGAAAAACTGAGAAAAAACGAGAAAAAATTAGAAAAGCTGTTAAAAAATGAGAAAAAATGAGAAAAAATGAGATTAACTGAGAAAAAATGTGGAAACAATGAGAAAAAATGAGAAAAAATGTGAAAAAATGAGACAAAATGAGAAAAACTGAGAAAAAACGAGAAAATCTCAGAATTGAGTAAAAATGAGAAAAAATGAGAAAAACAGAGAAAAAATGTGAAAAAAATGAGACAAAATGAGAAAAATTGAGAAAAACTGAGAACAATGAGAAAAATGAGAAAAACTGAGAACAAATGAGATCAAATTAGAAAAACTGTTAAAAAATGAGAAAAAATGAGAAGAACTGAGAAAATATGAGAAATACTGAGAAAAAATGAGAACAAATGAGAAAAACAGAGAAAACTGAGAAAAAATAAGAAAAAATGAGGAGAAATTGAGAAAAACTGTTAAAAAATGAGAAAAAATGAGAAAAAATCAGAAAAAATGAGAAAAAATGTGATAAAATGAGACAAAATGATAAAAACTGAGAAAAAACGAGAAAATCTAACAATTGAGTAAAAATGAGAAAAAATGAGAAAAACTAAGAAATGTGAAAAAATGAGACAAAATGAGAAAAAAACGAGAAAATCTCAGAATTGAGTAAAAATGAGAAAAAATGAGATAAACTGAGCAAAAATGTGAAAAACAAATGAGAAAAAATGAGAAAAACTGAGAAAAACAAATGAGAAAAAATGAGAAAACTCAGCAAAAATGAGAAAAAATGAGAAAACACAGCAAAAATGAGAAAGACTGATTAATTGGAAAAAATGAGAAAAGCTGTTAAAAAAAGAGAAAAAATGAGAATAACTGAGAAAAAATGAGAAAAAATGAGAAAAAATGTGAAAAAATGAGACAAAATGAGAAAAACTGAGAAAAAACGAGAAAATCTCAGAATTGAGTAAAATGAGAAAAAATGAGAAAAACAGAGAAAAAATGTGAAAAAAATGAGACAAAATGAGAAAAATTGAGAAAAACTGAGAACAATGAGAAAAAATGAGAAAAACTGAGAACAAATGAGACCAAATTAGAAAAACTGTTAAAAAATGAGAAAAAATGAGAACTGAGAAAATATGAGAAATACTGAGAAAAATGAGAACAAATTGAGAAAAATGTTAAAAAATGGGAAAAAAATGAGAAAAACTGAGAAAAATTGGGAAAAAATGAGACAATATCAGAAAAACTGAGAAAAATAAGAAAAAATAAGGAGAAAATGAGAAATACTGAGTAAAACTGAGAAAATTTGAGAAAAAGAGAAAAAATGAAAAAAAATGAGAAAAACTGAGAAAAAACTGAGAAAAAATGTGAAAAAATGAGATAAAATGAGAAAACTGAGAAAATAATTTAAAAAAATGAGACAAAATGAGAAAAACTGAGAAAAAATAAGAAGAAATAAGGAGAAAAAGTGAGCAAAACTGAGAAAATATGAGAAGAACTGAGAAAAAATGTGATGAAATGAGGCAAAATGAGAAAAACTGAGAATTAAACGAGGATAACTGAGAAAAACGAGAAAAAATTAGAAAAGCTGTTAAAAAATGAGAAAAAAATGAGAAAAAATGAGATTAACTGAGAAAAAATGTGAAAAACATATGAGAAAAAATGAGAAAAACTGAGAAAAATGAGAAAATATCAGAATTGAGTAAAAATGACAAAAATTTGAAAAACTGAGCAAAACAGAGAAAAATGAGAAAAACAGAAAACTCAGCAAAAATGAAGAAAAACTGATAAAATGGGAAAAAATGAGAAAAACTGAGAAAAAATGAGGAAAAACTGAGAAAAAACGAGAAAATCTGAGTATTGAGAAAAAATGAGAAAAACTGACAAACTGAGAAAAAATATGAAAAAATAAGGAGAAAATGAAAAAAACTGAGTGAAACTGAGAAAATATGTGAAAAACTCAGAAAGAATGAGAAAAAATGAGAAAAGCTGTTAAAAAATGAGAAACAATGAGAAAAACTGAGAAAAGATGAGGAAAACTGAGAAAAATGTGAAAAAATGAGACAAAATGAGAAAAACTAAGAAAAATAAGAAAAAATGAGAAAATGAGAAAAACTGAGTAAAACTGAGAAAATATGAGGAAAAACTGAAAAAATTAGAAAAAATGAGAAAAACTGTTAAAACATGAGAGAAAATGAGAAAAATTGAGAAAAACCTGAGAAAAATGAGAAAAATGAGAAAAACTGCGAACAAATGAGCAAAACAGCACAAATGACAAGAACAGAAAAACTGAGTAAAACTGAGAAAATATGAGAAAAACTGAGAAAAACTGAGAAAAACAAATGAAAAAAATGAGAAAACTCAGCAAAAATGAGAAAAACTGATAAATGGGAAAAAATGAGGAAAAACTGAGAAACAATGAGGAAAAACTGAGGAAAAACGAGAAAATCTGAGTATTGAGAAAAAATGAGAAAAAATGAGAAAAACTGACAAACTGAGAAAAAATAAGAAAAAAAAGGAGAAAATGAAAAAACTGAGTAAAACTGAGAAAAAATGTGAACAAATGAGACAAAATGAGAAAAACTGAGAAAAAATGAGAAAAAATAAGGAGAAAATGAGAAAACTGAGTAAAACTGAGAAAATATGAGAAAAAGTGAGAAAAAATGAGAAAAATGCGAAAAACTGAAAAAAAATGAGGAAAAATGAGAAAAACTGAGAAAAACTGAGTATTGAGAAAAAATGAGAAAAAATGAGAAAACTGAGAAAAACTGAGAAAAATAAGAAAAATAAGGAGAAATGAGAAAAACTGTTAAAAAATGAGAAAATGAGAAAAACTGAGAAAAAATAAGAAAAAATAAGGAGAAAATGAGACAAACTGAGTAAAACTGAGAAAAATGAGAAAAAATGGGAAAAACTGAGAAAAAATGAGGAAAAATGAGAAAAACTGAGAAAAAATGAGAATAACTGAGAAAAAACGAGAAAAAATGAGAAAAGCAGTTAAAAAATGAGGAAAAATGAGAAAAACTGAGAAAAAATGAGAAAAACAGAAAAAATGTGAAAAAATGAGACAAAATGAGAAAAACTGAGAAAAAACGAGAAAATCTCAGAATTGAGTAAAAATGAGAAAAAATGAGAAAAACTGAGAAAAAATGTGAAAAAATGAGACAAAATGAGGAAAATTGAGAAAAACCTGAGAAAACTGAGAAAATCTGCAAACAAATGACAAAACAGAACAAATGACAAGAACAGAAAAACAGAGAAATACTGAGACAAATGAGAAAAACTGAGAAAAACTGAGAAAAACTAATGAGAAAAAATGAGAAAACTCAGCAAAAAATGAGAAAAACTGATTAATTGGAAAAAATGAGAAAAACTGAGAAAAAATTGAAGGAAAAACTGAGAAAAAACGAGAAAAAATGAGAAAAGCTGTTAAAAAAGAGAAAAAATGAGAATAACTGAGAAAAAATGAGAAAAACTGAGAAAAAATGTGAAAAAATGAGACAAAATGAGAAAAACTGAGAAAAAACGAGAAAATCTCAGAATTGAGTAAAAATGAGAAAAAATGAGAAAAACAGAGAAAAAATGTGAAAAAAATGAGACAAAATGAGAAAAATTGAGAAAAACTGAGAAAAATGAGAAAAATGAGAAAAACTGAGAACAAATGAGATCAAATTAGAAAAACTGTTAAAAAATGAGAAAAAATGAGAAGAACTGAGAAAATATGAGAAATACTGAGAAAAAATGAGAATAAATGAGAAAAACTGTTAAAAAATGAGAAAAAATGAGAAAAACTGAGAAAAAATGTGAAAAAAATGAGACAATATCAGAAAAACTGAGAAAAAATAAGAAAAAAATAAGGAGAAAATGAGAAATACTGAGTAAAACTGAGAAAATTTGAGAAAAAGAGAAAAAATGAAAAAAAAATGAGAAAAACTGAGAAAAAATGTGATAAAATGAGGCAAAATGAGAAAAAACTGAGAATAAACGAGGAAAAACTGAGAAAAAAGGGAGAAAAAATTAGAAAAGCTGTTAAAAAATGAGAAAAAAATGAGAAAAAATGAGATTAACTGAGAAAAAATGTGAAAAACATATGAGAAAAAATGAGAAAACTGAGAAAAAATGAGAAAATTTCAGAATTGAGTAAAAATGACAAAAAATGTGAAAAACTGAGCAAAACAGAGAAAAAATGAGAAAAACAGAAAACTCAGCAAAAATGAGAAAAACTGAGAAAACTGAGAAAATCTGCAAACAAATGAGCAAAACAGAACAAATGACAAGAACAGAAAAACAGAGAAATACTGAGACAAAATGAGAAAAACTGAAAAACTGAGAAAAACAAATGAGAAAAAATGAGAAAACTCAGCAAAAATGAGAAAAACTGATTAATTTGGAAAAAATGAGAAAAATGAGAAAAAATGAGGAAAAACTGAGAAAAAACGAGAAAAAATGAGAAAAGCTGTTAAAAAAAGAGAAAAAATGAGAATAACTGAGAAAAAATGTGGAAACAATGAGAAAAAATGAGAAAAAATGTGAAAAAATGAGAAAATGAGAAAAACTGAGAAAAAACGAGAAAATCTCAGAATTGAGTAAAAATGAGAAAAAATGAGAAAAACAGAGAAAAAATGTGAAAAAAATGAGACAAAATGAGAAAAATTGAGAAAAACTGAGAACAATGAGAAAATGAGAAAAACTGAGAACAAATGAGATCAAATTAGAAAAACTGTTAAAAAATGAGAAAAAATGAGAAGAACTGAGAAAATATGAGAAATACTGAGAAAAAATGAGAACAAATGAGAAAAACAGAGAAAAACTGAGAAAAAATAAGAAAAAATGAGGAGAAATTGAGAAAAACTGTTAAAAAATGAGAAAAAATGAGAAAAAATCAGAAAAAATGAGAAAAAATGTGATAAAATGAGACAAAATGATAAAAACTGAGAAAAAACGAGAAAATCTAACAATTGAGTAAAAATGAGAAAAAATGAGAAAAACTAAGAAATGTGAAAAAATGAGACAAAATGAGAAAAAACGAGAAAATCTCAGAATTGAGTAAAAATGAGAAAAAATGAGATAAACTGAGCAAAAATGTGAAAAACAAATGAGAAAAAATGAGAAAAACTGAGAAAAACAAATGAGAAAAAATGAGAAAACTCAGCAAAAATGAGAAAAATGAGAAAACTCAGCAAAAATGAGAAAGACTGATTAATTGGAAAAAATGAGAAAAGCTGTTAAAAAAAGAGAAAAAATGAGAATAACTGAGAAAAATGAGAAAAAATGAGAAAAAATGTGAAAAAATGAGACAAAATGAGAAAAACTGAGAAAAAACGAGAAAATCTCAGAATTGAGTAAAAATGAGAAAAAATGAGAAAAACAGAGAAAAAATGTGAAAAAAATGAGACAAAATGAGAAAAATTGAGAAAACTGAGAACAATGAGAAAAATGAGAAAAACTGAGAACAAATGAGATCAAATTAGAAAAACTGTTAAAAATAAGAGAAAAAATGAGAAGAACTGAGAAAATATGAGAAATACTGAGAAAAAATGAGAACAAATGAGAAAAAATTGTTAAAAAATGGGAAAAAATGAGAAAAACTGAGAAAAAATGGGAAAAATGAGACAATATCAGAAAAACTGAGAAAAAATAAGAAAAATAAGGAGAAAAATGAGAAATACTGAGTAAAACTGAGAAAATTTGAGAAAAAGAGAAAAAATGAAAAAAAAATGAGAAAAACTGAGAAAAATTGTGATAAAATGAGGCAAAATGAGAAAAACTGAGAATAAACGAGGAAAAACTGAGAAAAAACGAGAAAAAATTAGAAAAGCTGTTAAAAAATGAGAAAAAATGAGAAAAAATGAGATTAACTGAGAAAAAATGTGAAAAACATATGAGAAAAAATGAGAAAACTGAGAAAAAATGAGAAAATTTCAGAATTGAGTAAAAATGACAAAAAATGTGAAAAACTGAGCAAAACAGAGAAAAAATGAGAAAAACAGAAAATCTCAGCAAAAATGAGAAAAACTGATAAATGGGAAAAAATGAGAAAAAACTGAGAAAAACGAGAAAATCTCAGAATTGAGTAAAATTAGAAAAAATGAGAAAAACAGAGAAAAAATGTGAAAAAAATGAGACAAAATGAGAAAAATTGAGAAAAACTGAGAAAAATGAGAAAAATGAGAAAAACTGAGAACAAATGAGATCAAATTAGAAAAAACTGTTAAAAAAATGAGAAAAAATGAGAAGAACTGAGAAAATATGAGAAATACTGAGAAAAAATGAGAATAAATGAGAAAAACTGTTAAAAAATGAGAAAAAATGAGAAAAACTGAGAAAAAATGTGAAAAAATGAGACAATATCAGAAAAACTGAGAAAAAATAAGAAAAAATAAGGAGAAAATGAGAAATACTGAGTAAAACTGAGAAAATTTGAGAAAAAGAGAAAAAATGAAAAAAAATGAGAAAAACTGAGAAAAAATGTGATAAAATGAGGCAAAATGAGAAAAACTGAGAAATAAACGAGGAAAACTGAGAAAAAACGAGAAAATCTCAGAATTGAGTAAAAATGAGAAAAAATGAGAAAAACTGAGGAAAAATGTGAAAAAATGAGACAAAATGAGAAAAACTGAGAAAAAACGAGAAAATCTCAGAATTGAGTAAAAATGAGAAAAAATTAGAAAAACTGAGAAAAAGTGTGAAAAAATGAGACAAAATGAGAAAAATTGAGAAAAACTGAGAAAACTGAGAAAATCTGCAAACAAATGAGCAAAACAGAAATGACAAGAACAGAAAAACAGAGAAATACTGAGACAAAATGAGAAAAACTGAGAAAAACTGAGAAAAACAAATGAGAAAAAATGAGAAAACTGCAAAAATGAGAAAAATTGATTAATTGGAAAAAATGAGAAAAACTGAGAAAAAATGAGGAAAAACTGAGAAAAACGAGAAAAAATGAGAAAAGCTGTTAAAAAAAAGAGAAAAAATTAGAATAACTGAGAAAAAATGAGAAAAACTGAGAAAAAAATGTGAAAAAATGAGACAAAATGAGAAAAACTGAGAAAAAACGAGAAAATCTCAGAATTGAGTAAAATGAGAAAAAATGAGAAAAACTGAGCCAAAATGTGAAAACAAATGAGAAAAATGAGAAAAACTGAGAAAAAATGAGAAAATCTGAGTATTGAGAAAATATGAGAAATACTGAGAAAAACTGAGAAAAAATGTGATAAAATGAGACAAAATGATAAAAACTGAGAAAAAACGAGAAAATCTCACAATTGAGTAAAAATGAGAAAAAAATGAGAAAAACTGAGAAGAAATGTGAAAAAATGAGACAAAATGAGAAAAACGAGAAAAATCTCAGAAATTGAGTAAAAATGAGAAAAAATGAGATAACTGAGCAAAAATGTGAAAAACAAATGAGAAAAAATGAGAAAAACTGAGAAAAAATGTGAAAAAATGAGACAAAATGAGAAAAGTTGAGAAAAACTGAGAAAACTGAGAAAATCTGCAAACAAATGAGCAAAACAGAACAAATGACAAGAACAGAAAACAGAGAAATACTGAAAAATGAGAAAAACTGAGAAAAACTGAGAAAAACTAATGAGAAAAAATGAGAAAACTCAGCAAAATGAGAAAAACTGATTAATTGGAAAAAATGAGAAAAACTGAGAAAAAATGAGGAAAAACTGAGAAAAAACGAGAAAAAATTAGAAAAGCTGTTAAAAAAAGAGAAAAAATGAGAATAACTGAGAAAAAATGAGAAAACTGAGAAAAAATGTGAAAAAATGAGACAAAATGAGAAAAACTGAGAAAAAACGAGAAAATCTCAGAATTGAGTAAAAATGAGAAAAAATGAGAAAAACAGAGAAAAAATGTGAAAAAAATGAGACAAAATGAGAAAAATTGAGAAAAACTGAGAACAATGAGAAAAATGAGAAAAACTGAGAACAAATGAGATCAAATTAGAAAAACTGTTAAAAAAAGAGAAAAATGAGAATAACTGAGAAAAAATGAGAAAAACTGAGAAAAAATGTGAAAAAATGAGACAAAATGAGAAAAACTGAGAAAAAACGAGAAAATCTCAGAATTGAGTAAAATGAGAAAAAATGAGAAAAACTGAGAAAAAATGTGAAAAAATGAGACAAAATGAGAAAATTGAGAAAAACTGAGAACAATGAGAAAATGAGAAAAACTGAGAACAAATGAGATCAAATTAGAAAAACTGTTAAAAAATGAGAAAAAATGAGAACTGAGAAAATATGAGAAATACTGAGAAAAAATGAGAACAAATGAGAAAAACAGAGAAAAACTGAGAAAAAAATAAGAAAAAATGAGGAGAAAATGAGAAAAACTGTTAAAAAATGAGAAAAAATGAGAAAAAATCAGAAAAATGAGAAAAAATGTGATAAAATGAGACAAAATGATAAAAACTGAGAAAAAACGAGAAAATCTCACAATTGAGTAAAAATGAGAAAAAATGAGAAAAACTGAGAAGAAATGTGAAAAAATGAGACAAAATGAGAAAAAACGAGAAAATCTCAGAATTGAGTAAAAATGAGAAAAAATGAGATAAACTGAGCAAAAATGTGAAAAACAAATGAGAAAAAATGAGAAAAAACTGAGAAAAACAAATGAGAAAAATGAGAAAACTCAGCAAAAATGAGAAAAAATGAGAAAACTCAGCAAAAATGAGAAAGACTGATTAATTGGAAAAAATGAGAAAAACTGAGAAAAAATGAGGAAAAACTGAGAAAAAACGAGAAAAAATGAGAAAAGCTGTTAAAAAAAGAGAAAAAATGAGAATAACTGAGAAAAAATGAGAAAAAATGAGAAAAAATGTGAAAAAATGAGACAAAATGAGAAAGACTGAGAAAAAACGAGAAAATCTCAGAATTGAGTAAAAATGAGAAAAAATGAGAAAAAGAGAAAAAATGAAAAAAAATGAGAAAAACTGAGAAAAATTGTGATAAAATGAGGCAAAATGAGAAAAACTGAGAATAAACGAGGAAAAACTGAGAAAAAACGAGAAAAAATTAGAAAAGCTGTTAAAAATGAGAAAAAATGAGAAAAAATGAGATTAACTGAGAAAAAATGTGAAAAACATATGAGAAAAAATGAGAAAAACTGAGAAAAAATGAGAAAATTTCAGAATTGAGTAAAAATGACAAAAAATGTGAAAAACTGAGCAAAACAGAGAAAAAATGAGAAAAACAGAAAACTCAGCAAAAATGAGAAAAACTGATAAATGGGAAAAAATGAGAAAACTGAGAAAAAACGAGAAAATCTCAGAATTGAGTAAAAATGAGAAAAATGAGAAAAACAGAGAAAAAATGTGAAAAAAATGAGAGAAAATGAGAAAAATTGAGAAAAACTGAGAAAAATGAGAAAAATGAGAAAAACTGAGAACAAATGAGATCAAATTAGAAAAAACTGTTAAAAAATGAGAAAAAATGAGAAGAACTGAGAAAATATGAGAAATACTGAGAAAAAATGAGAATAAATGAGAAAAACTGTTAAATAATGAGAAAAAATGAGAAAAACTGAGAAAAAATGTGAAAAATGAGACAATATCAGAAAAACTGAGAAAAAATAAGAAAAAATAAGGAGAAAATGAGAATACTGAGTAAAACTGAGAAAATTTGAGAAAAAGAGAAAAAATGAAAAAAAATGAGAAAAACTGAGAAAAAATGTGATAAAATGAGGCAAAATGAGAAAAACTGAGAATAAACGAGGAAAAACTGAGAAAGAACGAGAAAATCTCAGAATTGAGTAAAAATGAGAAAAAATGAGAAAAACTGAGGAAAAATGTGAAAAAATGAGACAAAATGAGAAAAACTGAGAAAAAACGAGAAAATCTCAGAATTGAGTAAAAATGAGAAAAAATGAGAAAAACTGAGAAAAATGAGAAAATTTCAGAATTGAGTAAAAATGACAAAAAATGTGAAAACTGAGCAAAACAGAGAAAAAATGAGAAAAACAGAAAACTCAGCAAAAATGAGAAAAACTGATAAATGGGAAAAAATGAGAAAAACTGAGAAAAACGAGAAAATCTCAGAATTGAGTAAAAATGAGAAAAAATGAGAAAAACAGAGAAAAATGTGAAAAAAATGAGAGAAAATGAGAAAAATTGAGAAAAACTGAGAAAAATGAGAAAAATGAGAAAAACTGAGAACAAATGAGATCAAATTAGAAAAACTGTTAAAAAATGAGAAAAATGAGAAGAACTGAGAAAATATGAGAAATACTGAGAAAAAATGAGAATAAATGAGAAAAACTGTTAAAAAATGAGAAAAAATGAGAAAAACTGAGAAAAAATGTGAAAAAATGAGACAATATCAGAAAAACTGAGAAAAAATAAGAAAAAATAAGGAGAAAATGAGAAATACTGAGTAAAACTGAGAAAATTTGAGAAAAAGAGAAAAAATGAAAAAAAATGAGAAAAACTGAGAAAAAATGTGATAAAATGAGGCAAAATGAGAAAAACTGAGAATAAAACGAGGAAAAACTGAGAAAAAACGAGAAAATCTCAGAATTGAGTAAAAATGAGAAAAAATGAGAAAAACTGAGGAAAAATGTGAAAAAATGAGACAAAATGAGAAAAACTGAGAAAAAAACGAGAAAATCTCAGAATTGAGTAAAAATGAGAAAAAATTAGAAAACTGAGAAAAAATGTGAAAAAATGAGACAAAATGAGAAAAATTGAGAAAACTGAGAAAACTGAGAAAATCTGCAAACAAATGAGCAAAACAGAAATGACAAGAACAGAAAAACAGAGAAATACTGAGACAAAATGAGAAAAACTGAGAAAAACTGAGAAAAACAAATGAGAAAAATGAGAAAACTGCAAAAATGAGAAAAATTGATTAATTGGAAAAAATGAGAAAAACTGAGAAAAAATGAGGAAAAACTGAGAAAAAACGAGAAAAAATGAGAAAAGCTGTTAAAAAAAGAGAAAAAATGAGAATAACTGAGAAAAATGAGAGAAAATGAGAAAAAATGTGAAAAAATGAGACAAAATGAGAAAAACTGAGAAAAAACGAGAAAATCTCAGAATTGAGTAAAAATGAGAAAAAATGAGAAAAAGAGAAAAAATGAAAAAAAATGAGAAAAACTGAGAAAAATTGTGATAAAATGAGGCAAAATGAGAAAAACTGAGAATAAACGAGGAAAAACTGAGAAAAAACGAGAAAAAATTAGAAAAGCTGTTAAAAAATGAGAAAAAATGAGAAAAAATGAGATTAACTAAAAAATGTGAAAAACATATGAGAAAAAATGAGAAAAACTGAGAAAAAATGAGAAAATTTCAGAATTGAGTAAAAATGACAAAAAATGTGAAAAACTGAGCAAATACAGAGAAAAAATGAGAAAAACAGAAAACTCAGCAAAAATGAGAAAAACTGATAAATGGGAAAAAATGAGAAAAACTGAGAAAAAATGAGGAAAAACTGAGGAAAAAACGAGAAAATCTCAGAATTGAGTAAAAATGAGAAAAAATGAGAAAAACAGAGAAAAGATGTGAAAAAAATGAGACAAAATGAGAAAATTGAGAAAAACTGAGAACAATGAGAAAAATGAGAAAAACTCAGAACAAATGAGATCAAATTAGAAAAACTGTTAAAAAAATGAGAACTGAGAAAATATGAGAAATACTGAGAAAAAATGAGAACAAATGAGAAAAACTGTTAAAAAATGAGAAAAAATGAGAAAAACTGAGAAAAAATGTGAAAAAATGAGACAATATCAGAAAACTGAGAAAAAAATAAGAAAAAATAAGGAGAAAATGAGAAATACTGAGTAAAACTGAGAAAATTTGAGAAAAAGAGAAAAAATGAAAAAAAATGAGAAAAACTGAGAAAAAATGTGATAAAATGAGGCAAAATGAGAAAAACTGAGAATAAACGAGGAAAAACTGAGAAAAAACGAGAAAATCTCAGAATTGAGTAAAAATGAGAAAAAATGAGAAAAACTGAGGAAAAATGTGAAAAAATGAGACAAAATGAGAAAAATTGAGAAAAACTGAGAAAACTGAGAAAATCTGCAAACAAATGAGCAAAACAGAAATGACAAGAACAGAAAAACAGAGAAATACTGAGACAAAATGAGAAAAACTGAGAAAAACTGAGAAAACAAATGAGAAAAAATGAGAAAAACTGAGAAAAACAAATGAGAAAAAATGAGAAAACTCAGCAAAAATGAGAAAAACTGATTAATTGGAAAAAAATGAGAAAAACTGAGAAAAATGAGGAAAAACTGAGAAAAAACGAGAAAAATGAGAAAAGCTGTTAAAAAAAGAGAAAAAATGAGAATAACTGAGAAAAAATGAGAAAAACTGAGAAAAATGTGAAAAAATGAGACAAAATGAGAAAAACTGAGAAAAAAACGAGAAAATCTCAGAATTGAGTAAAAATGAGAAAAAATGAGAAAAACAGAGAAAAAAATGTGAAAAAAATGAGACAAAATGAGAAAAATTGAGAAAAACTGAGAACAATGAGAAAATGAGAAAAACTGAGAACAAATGAGATCAAATTAGAAAAACTGTTAAAAAATGAGAAAAAATGAGAAGAACTGAGAAAATGTGAGAAATACTGAGAAAAAATGAGAACAAATGAGAAAAACTGTTAAAAAATGAGAAAAATGAGAAAAATGAGAAAAAATGTGAAAAAATGAGATAAAATGAGAAAAACTGAGAAAATATTTAAAAAAAATGAGACAAAATGAGAAAAACTGAGAAAAAATAAGAAGAAATAAGGAGAAAACTGAGAAAAACTGAGAAAATATGAGAAAAACTGAGAAAAAATGTGATAAAATGAGGCAAAATGAGAAAAACTGAGAATAAACGAGGAAAAACTGAGAAAAAACGAGAAAAAATTAGAAAAGCTGTTAAAAAATGAGAAAAAAATGAGAAAAAATGAGATTAACTGAGAAAAAATGTGAAAAACATATGAGAAAAAATGAGAAAAACTGAGTAAAACTGAGAAAATATGAGAAAACTGAGAAAAAATGAGAAAAATGAGAAAAGCTGTTAAAAAATGAGAAACAATGAGAAAAAATGAGAAAAATGAGAAAAACTGACAAAAAAATGTGAAAAAATGAGACAAAATGAAAAACTGAGAAAAAATGAGAAAATTTCAGAATTGAGTAAAAATGACAAAAAATGAGAAAAACTGAGAAGAACTGAGAAAATATGAGAAATACTGAGAAAAAATGAGAACAAATGAGAAAAACTGTTAAAAAATGAGAAAAAATGAGAAAAACTGAGAAAAAATGTGAAAAAATGAGACAATATCAGAAAAACTGAGAAAAAAATAAGAAAAAATAAGGAGAAAATGAGAAATACTGAGTAAAACTGAGAAAATTTGAGAAAAAGAGAAAAAATGAAAAAAATGAGAAAAACTGAGAAAAAATGTGAAAAAATGAGACAAAATGAGAAAAACTGAGAAAAAACGAGAAAATCTCAGAATTGAGTAAAAATGAGAAAAAATGAGAAAAAATGTGAAAAAAATGAGACAAAATGAGAAAATTGAGAAAAAACTGAGAACAATGAGAAAAATGAGAAAAACTGAGAACAAATGAGATCAAATTAGAAAAACTGTTAAAAAATGAGAAAAAATGAGAAGAACTGAGAAAATATGAGAAATACTGAGAAAAATGAGAACAAATGAGAAAAAACTGTTAAAAAATGAGAAAAAATGAGAAAAACTGAGAAAAAATGTGAAAAAATGAGACAATATCAGAAAAACTGAGAAAAATAAGAAAAAATAAGGAGAAAATGAGAAATACTGAGTAAAACTGAGAAATTTGAGAAAAGAGATAAAATGAAAAAAATGAGAAAAACTGAGAAAAAATGTGATAAAATGAGGCAAAATGAGAAAAACTGAGAATAAACGAGGAAAAACTGAGAAAAAACGAGAAAATCTCAGAATTGAGTAAAAATGAGAAAAAATGAGAAAAACTGAGAAAAAATGTGAAAAATGAGACAAAATGAGAAAAACTGAGAAAAAACGAGAAAATCTCAGAATTGAGTAAAAATGAGAAAAAATGAGAAAAACTGAGGAAAAAATTTGAAAAAATGAGACAAAATGAGAAAAATTGAGAAAAACTGAGAACAATGAGAAAAATGAGAAAAACTGAGAACAAATGAGATCAAATTAGAAAAACTGTTAAAAAATGAGAAAAAATGAGAAGAACTGAGAAAATATGAGAAATACTGAGAAAAAATGAGAACAAATGAGAAAAACTGTTAAAAAATGAGAAAAATGAGAAAACTGAGAAAAATGTGAAAAAATGAGACAATATCAGAAAAACTGAGAAAAATAAGAAAAAATAAGGAGAAAATGAGAAATACTGAGTAAAACTGAGAAAATTTGAGAAAAAGAGAAAAAATGAAAAAAATGAGAAAAAACTGAGAAAAAATGTGATAAAATGAGGCAAAATGAGAAAAACTGAGAATAAACGAGGAAAAACTGAGAAAAACGAGAAAAATTAGAAAAGCTGTTAAAAATTGAGAAAAAATGAGAAAAAATGAGATTAACATGAGAAAACATGTGAAAAACATATGAGAAAAAATGAGAAAAACTGAGAAAAAATGAGAAAATTTCAGAATTGAGTAAAAATGACAAAAATATGAAAAACTGAGCAAAACAGAGAAAAATGAGAAAAACAGAAAACTCAGCAAAAATGAGAAAAACTGATAAATGGGAAAAAATGAGAAAAACTGAGAAAAAATGAGGAAAAACTGAGAAAAAACGAGAAAATCTGAGTATTGAGAAAAATGAGAAAACTGACAAACTGAGAAAAAATATGAAAAAATAAGGAGAAAATGAAAAAAACTGAGTAAAACTGAGAAAATGTGTGAAAAACTCAGAAAGAATGAGAAAAAATGAGAAAAACTGTTTAAAAATGAGAAAAAATGAGAAAAACTGAGAAAAAATGAGAAAAACTGAGTAAAACTGAGAAAATATGAGAAAAACTGAGAAAAAATGAGAAAAAATGAGAAAAACTGAGAAAAAATGTGAACAAATGAGACAAAATGAGAAAAAACTGAGAAAAAATGAGAAAAAATAAGGAGAAAATGAGAAAACTGAGTAAAACTTGAGAAAATATGAGAAAAAGTGAGAAAAATGAGAAAAAATGCGAACAACTGAGAACAAATGAGATCAAATTAGAAAAACTGTTAAAAAATGAGAAAAACTGAGAAAATATTTAAAAAAATGAGACAAAATGAGAAAAACTGAGAAAAAATAAAGAAGAAAATAAGGAGAAAAACTGAGTAAAACTGAGAAAATATGAGAAAAACTGAGAAAAAATGTGATAAAATGAGGCAAAATGAGAAAAACTGAGAATAAACGAGGAAAAAACTGAGAAAAAACGAGAAAAAAATTAGAAAAGCTGTTAAAAAATGAGAAAAAATGAGAAAAAATGAGATTAACTGAGAAAAAATGTGAAAAACATATGAGAAAAAATGAGAAAAACTGAGAAAAAATGAGAAAATTTCAGAATTGAGTAAAATGACAAAAAATGTGAAAAACTGAGCAAAACAGAGAAAAATGAGAAAAACAGAAAACTCAGCAAAATGAGAAAAACTGATAAATGGGAAAAAATGAGAAAAACTGAGAAAAAACGAGAAAATCTCAGATTGAGTAAAAATGAGAAAAAATGAGAAAAACAGAGAAAAAATGTGAAAAAAAATGAGAGAAAATGAGAAAAATGAGAAAAACTGAGAAAAATGAGAAAAATGAGAAAAACTGAGAACAAATGAGATCAAATTAGAAAAACTGTTAAAAAATGAGAAAAATGAGAAGAACTGAGAAAATATGAGAAATACTGAGAAAAAATGAGAATAAATGAGAAAAAACTGTTAAATAATGAGAAAAAATGAGAAAAACTGAGAAAAAAAGGGAAAAAATGAGACAATATCAGAAAAACTGAGAAAAAATAAGAAAAATAAGGAGAAAGATGCAGAAATACTGAGTAAAACTGAGAAAATTTGAGAAAAAGAGAAAAAATGAAAAAAATGAGAAAAACTGAGAAAAAATGTGATAAAATGAGGCAAAATGAGAAAAACTGAGAATAACGAGGAAAAACTGAGAAAAAACGAGAAAATCTCAGAATTGAGTAAAAATGAGAAAAAATGAGAAAAACTGAGGAAAAATGTGAAAAAATGAGACAAAATGAGAAAAACTGAGAAAAACGAGAAAATCTCAGAATGAGTAAAAATGAGAAAAAATGAGAAAAACTGAGAAAAAATGAGAAAATTTCAGAATTGAGTAAAAATGACAAAAAATGTGAAAAACTGAGCAAAACAGAGAAAAATGAGAAAAACAGAAAACTCAGCAAAAATGAGAAAAACTGATAAATGGGAAAAAATGAGAAAACTGAGAAAAACGAGAAAATCTCAGAATTGAGTAAAAATGAGAAAAAATGAGAAAAACAGAGAAAAAATGTGAAAAAAATGAGAGAAAATGAGAAAAATTGAGAAAAACTGAGAAAAATGAGAAAAATGAGAAAAACTGAGAACAAATGAGATCAAATTAGAAAACTGTTAAAAATGAGAAAAAATGAGAAGAACTGAGAAAATATGAGAAATACTGAGAAAAAATGAGAATAAATGAGAAAAACTGTTAAAAAATGAGAAAAAATGAGAAAAACTGAGAAAAAATGTGAAAAATGAGACAATATCAGAAAAACTGAGAAAAAATAAGAAAAAATAAGGAGAAAATGAGAAATACTGAGTAAAACTGAGAAAATTTGAGAAAAAGAGAAAAAATGAAAAAAAATGAGAAAAACTGAGAAAAAATGTGATAAAATGAGGCAAAATGAGAAAAACTGAGAATAAACGAGGAAAAACTGAGAAAAAACGAGAAAATCTCAGAATTGAGTAAAATGAGAAAAAATGAGAAAAACTGAGGAAAAATGTGAAAAAATGAGACAAAATGAGAAAAACTGAGAAAAAACGAGAAAATCTCAGAATTGAGTAAAAATGAGTGAGTAAAAATGAGAAAAAATGAGAATAAACGAGGAAAAACTGAGAAAAAACGAGAAAAAATTAGAAAAGCTGTTAAAAATTGAGAAAAAATGAGAAAAAATGAGATTAACTGAGAAAACATGTGAAAAACATATGAGAAAAAATGAGAAAAACTGAGAAAAAATGAGAAAATTTCAGAATTGAGTAAAAATGACAAAAAATATGAAAAACTGAGCAAAACAGAGAAAAATGAGAAAAACAGAAAACTCAGCAAAAATGAGAAAAACTGATAAATGGGAAAAAATGAGAAAAACTGAGAAAAAATGAGGAAAAACTGAGAAAAAACGAGAAAATCTGAGTATTGAGAAAAAATGAGAAAAACTGACAAACTGAGAAAAAATATGAAAAAATAAGGAGAAAATGAAAAAAACTGAGTAAAACTGAGAAAATGTGTGAAAAACTCAGAAAGAATGAGAAAAAATGAGAAAACTGTTTAAAAATGAGAAAAATGAGAAAAACTGAGAAAAAATGAGAAAACTGAGTAAAACTGAGAAAATATGAGAAAAACTGAGAAAAAATGAGAAAAAATGAGAAAAACTGAGAAAAAATGTGAACAAATGAGACAAAATGAGAAAACTGAGAAAAAATGAGAAAAAATAAGGAGAAAATGAGAAAAACTGAGTAAACTGAGAAAATATGAGAAAAAGTGAGAAAAAATGAGAAAAAATGCGAACAACTGAGAACAAATGAGATCAAATTAGAAAAACTGTTAAAAAATGAGAAAACTGAGAAAATATTTAAAAAAATGAGACAAAATGAGAAAAACTGAGAAAAAATAAGAAGAAATAAGGAGAAAAACTGAGTAAAACTGAGAAAATATGAGAAAAACTGAGAAAAAATGTGATAAAATGAGGCAAAATGAGAAAAACTGAGAATAAACGAGGAAAAACTGAGAAAAAACGAGAAAAAATTAGAAAAGCTGTTAAAAAATGAGAAAAAATGAGAAAAAATGAGATTAACTGAGAAAAAATGTGAAAAACATATGAGAAAAAATGAGAAAAACTGAGAAAAAATGAGAAAATTTCAGAATTGAGTAAAAATGACAAAAAATGTGAAAAACTGAGCAAAACAGAGAAAAAATGAGAAAAACAGAAAACTCAGCAAAAATGAGAAAAACTGATAAATGGGAAAAAATGAGAAAAACTGAGAAAAAACGAGAAAATCTCAGAATTGAGTAAAAATGAGAAAAAATGAGAAAAACAGAGAAAAAATGTGAAAAAAATGAGAGAAAATGAGAAAAATTGAGAAAAACTGAGAAAAATGAGAAAAATGAGAAAAACTGAGAACAAATGAGATCAAATTAGAAAAATTAAAAAATGAGAAAAAAATGAGAAGAACTGAGAAAATATGAGAAATACTGAGAAAAATGAGAATAAATGAGAAAAACTGTTAAATAATGAGAAAAAATGAGAAAAACTGAGAAAAAAAGGGAAAAAATGAGACAATATCAGAAAAACTGAGAAAAAATAAGAAAAAATAAGGAGAAAATGAGAAATACTGAGTAAAACTGAGAAAATTTGAGAAAAAGAGAAAAATGAAAAAAAATGAGAAAACTGAGAAAAAATGTGATAAAATGAGGCAAAATGAGAAAAACTGAGAATAAACGAGGAAAAACTGAGAAAAAACGAGAAAATCTCAGAATTGAGTAAAAATGAGAAAAAATGAGAAAAACTGAGGAAAAATGTGAAAAAATGAGACAAAATGAGAAAACTGAGAAAAAACGAGAAAATCTCAGAATTGAGTAAAATGAGAAAAAATGAGAAAAACTGAGAAAAAATGAGAAAATTTCAGAATTGAGTAAAATGACAAAAAATGTGAAAAACTGAGCAAAACAGAGAAAAAATGAGAAAAACAGAAAACTCAGCAAAAATGAGAAAAACTGATAAATGGGAAAAAATGAGAAAAACTGAGAAAAAACGAGAAAATCTCAGAATTGAGTAAAAATGAGAAAAAATGAGAAAAACAGAGAAAAAATGTGAAAAAAATGAGAGAAATGAGAAAAATTGAGAAAAACTGAGAAAATGAGAAAAATGAGAAAAACTGAGAACAAATGAGATCAAATTAGAAAACTGTTAAAAAATGAGAAAAAATGAGAAGAACTGAGAAAATATGAGAAATACTGAGAAAAAATGAGAATAAATGAGAAAACTGTTAAAAAATGAGAAAAAATGAGAAAAACTGAGAAAAAATGTGAAAAAATGAGACAATATCAGAAAAACTGAGAAAAAATAAGAAAAATAAGGAGAAAATGAGAAATACTGAGTAAAACTGAGAAAATTTGAGAAAAAGAGAAAAAATGAAAAAAAATGAGAAAAACTGAGAAAAAATGTGATAAAATGAGGCAAAATGAGAAAAACTGAGAATAAACGAGGAAAAACTGAGAAAAAAACGAGAAATCTCAGAATTGAGTAAAAATGAGAAAAAATGAGAAAAACTGAGGAAAAATGTGAAAAAATGAGACAAAATGAGAAAAACTGAGAAAAAACGAGAAATCTCAGAATTGAGTAAAAATGAGAAAAAATTAGAAAAACTGAGAAAAAATGTGAAAAAATGAGACAAAATGAGAAAAATTGAGAAAACTGAGAAAACTGAGAAAATCTGCAAACAAATGAGCAAAACAGAAATGACAAGAACAGAAAAACAGAGAAATACTGAGACAAAATGAGAAAAACTGAGAAAAACTGAGAAAAACAAATGAGAAAAAATGAGAAAACTGCAAAAATGAGAAAAATTGATTAATTGGAAAAAATGAGAAAAACTGAGAAAAAATGAGGAAAAACTGAGAAAAAACGAGAAAAAATGAGAAAAGCTGTTAAAAAAAGAGAAAAAAATGAGAATAACTGAGAAAAAATGAGAGAAAATGAGAAAAAATGTGAAAAAATGAGACAAAATGAGAAAAACTGAGAAAAAACGAGAAAATCTCAGAATTGAGTAAAAATGAGAAAAAATGAGAAAAAGAGAAAAAATGAAAAAAAATGAGAAAAACTGAGAAAAATTGTGATAAAATGAGGCAAAATGAGAAAACTGAGAATAAACGAGGAAAAACTGAGAAAAAACGAGAAAAATTAGAAAAGCTGTTAAAAAATGAGAAAAAATGAGAAAAAATGAGATTAACTAAAAAATGTGAAAAACATATGAGAAAAAATGAGAAAAACTGAGAAAAAATGAGAAAATTTCAGAATTGAGTAAAAATGACAAAAAATGTGAAAAACTGAGCAAAACAGAGAAAAATGAGAAAAACAGAAAACTCAGCAAAAATGAGAAAAACTGATAAATGGGAAAAAATGAGAAAAACTGAGAAAAAATGAGGAAAAACTGAGGAAAACGAGAAAATCTCAGAATTGAGTAAAAATGAGAAAAATGAGAAAAACAGAGAAAAGATGTGAAAAAAATGAGACAAAATGAGAAAAATTGAGAAAAACTGAGAACAATGAGAAAAATGAGAAAAACTCAGAACAAATGAGATCAAATTAGAAAACTGTTAAAAAATGAGAACTGAGAAAATATGAGAAATACTGAGAAAAAAATGAGAACAAATGAGAAAAACTGTTAAAAAAATGAGAAAAAATGAGAAAAACTGAGAAAAAATGTGAAAAAATGAGACAATATCAGAAAAACTGAGAAAAAAATAAGAAAAAATAAGGAGAAAATGAGAAATACTGAGTAAAAACTGAGAAAATTTGAGAAAAGAGAAAAAATGAAAAAAAATGAGAAAAACTGAGAAAAAATGTGATAAAATGAGGCAAAATGAGAAAAACTGAGAATAAACGAGGAAAAACTGAGAAAAACGAGAAAATCTCAGAATTGAGTAAAAATGAGAAAAAATGAGAAAAACTGAGGAAAAATGTGAAAAATGAGACAAAATGAGAAAAATTGAGAAAAACTGAGAAAACTGAGAAAATCTGCAAACAAATGAGCAAAACAGAAATGACAAGAACAGAAAAACAGAGAAATACTGAGACAAAATGAGAAAAACTGAGAAAAACTGAGAAAAACAAATGAGAAAAAATGAGAAAAACTGAGAAAAACAAATGAGAAAAAATGAGAAAACTCAGCAAAAATGAGAAAAACTGATTAATTGGAAAAAATGAGAAAAACTGAGAAAAAATGAGGAAAAACTGAGAAAAAAACGAGAAAAAATGAGAAAAGCTGTTAAAAAAAGAGAAAAAATGAGAATAACTGAGAAAAATGAGAAAACTGAGAAAAAATGTGAAAAATGAGACAAAATGAGAAAAACTGAGAAAAAACGAGAAAATCTCAGAATTGAGTAAAAATGAGAAAAAATGAGAAAAACAGAGAAAAAAATGTGAAAAAATGAGACAAAATGAGAAAATTGAGAAAAACTGAGAACAATGAGAAAAATGAGAAAAAACTGAGAACAAATGAGATCAAATTAGAAAAACTGTTAAAAAATGAGAAAAAATGAGAAGAACTGAGAAAATGTGAGAAATACTGAGAAAAAATGAGAACAAATGAGAAAAACTGTTAAAAATGAGAAAAAATGAGAAAAAATGAGAAAAAATGTGAAAAAATGAGATAAAATGAGAAAAACTGAGAAAATATTTAAAAAAATGAGACAAAATGAGAAAAACTGAGAAAAAATAAGAAGAAATAAGGAGAAAACTGAGAAAAACTGAGAAAATATGAGAAAAACTGAGAAAAATGTGATAAAATGAGGCAAAATGAGAAAAACTGAGAATAAACGAGGAAAAACTGAGAACAAATGAGATCAAATTAGAAAAACTGTTAAAAAAAGAGGAAAAATGAGAATAACTGAGAAAAAATGAGAAAAACTGAGAAAAAATGTGAAAAAATGAGACAAATGAGAAAAACTGAGAAAAACGAGAAAATCTCAGAATTGAGTAAAAATGAGAAAAAATGAGAAAAACTGAGAAAAAATGTGAAAAAAAATGAGACAAAATGAGAAAAATTGAGAAAAAACTGAGAACAATGAGAAAAATGAGAAAAACTGAGAACAAATGAGATCAAATTAGAAAAACTGTTAAAAAATGAGAAAAAATGAGAACTGAGAAATATGAGAAATACTGAGAAAAAATGAGAACAAATGAGAAAAACAGAGAAAAACTGAGAAAAAATAAGAAAAAATGAGGAGAAAATGAGAAAACTGTTAAAAATGAGAAAAAATGAGAAAAAATCAGAAAAATGAGAAAAAATGTGATAAAATGAG
Source organism: Pristiophorus japonicus (assembly GCF_044704955.1). Classification (NCBI taxonomy): domain Eukaryota; kingdom Metazoa; phylum Chordata; class Chondrichthyes; family Pristiophoridae; genus Pristiophorus; species Pristiophorus japonicus. The sequence goes on from NW_027251085.1 coordinate 39,391, forward strand.
ACAAAATGATAAAAACTGAGAAAAAACGAGAAAATCTCACAATTGAGTAAAAATGAGAAAAATGAGAAAAACTGAGAAGAAATGTGAAAAATGAGACAAAATGAGAAAAACGAGAAAATCTCAGAATTGAGTAAAAATGAGAAAAAATGAGATAAACTGAGCAAAAATGTGAAAAACAAATGAGAAAAAATGAGAAAAACTGAGAAAAACAAATGAGAAAAAATGAGAAAACTCAGCAAAAATGAGAAAAAATGAGAAAACTCAGCAAAAATGAGAAAGACTGATTAATTGGAAAAATGAGAAAAACTGAGAAAAAATGAGGAAAAACTGAGAAAAAACGAGAAAAAATGAGAAAAGCTGTTAAAAAAAGAGAAAAAATGAGAATAACTGAGAAAAAATGAGAAAAAATGAGAAAAAAATGTGAAAAAATGAGACAAAATGAGAAAGACTGAGAAAAAACGAGAAAATCTCAGAATTGAGTAAAAATGAGAAAAAATGAGAAAAAGAGAAAAAATGAAAAAAAATGAGAAAAACTGAGAAAAATTGTGATAAAATGAGGCAAAATGAGAAAAACTGAGAATAAACGAGGAAAAACTGAGAAAAAACGAGAAAAAATTAGAAAAGCTGTTAAAAAATGAGAAAAAATGAGAAAAAATGAGATTAACTGAGAAAAAATGTGAAAAACATATGAGAAAAAATGAGAAAAACTGAGAAAAAATGAGAAAATTTCAGAATTGAGTAAAAATGACAAAAATGTGAAAAACTGAGCAAAACAGAGAAAAAATGAGAAAAACAGAAAACTCAGCAAAAATGAGAAAAACTGATAAATGGGAAAAAATGAGAAAAACTGAGAAAAAACGAGAAAATCTCAGAATTGAGTAAAAATGAGAAAAAATGAGAAAAACAGAGAAAAAATGTGAAAAAAATGAGAGAAAATGAGAAAAATTGAGAAAAACTGAGAAAAATGAGAAAAATGAGAAAAACTGAGAACAAATGAGATCAAATTAGAAAAACTGTTAAAAAATGAGAAAAAATGAGAAGAACTGAGAAAATATGAGAAATACTGAGAAAAAATGAGAATAAATGAGAAAAACTGTTAAATAATGAGAAAAAATGAGAAAAACTGAGAAAAAATGTGAAAAAATGAGACAATATCAGAAAAACTGAGAAAAAATAAGAAAAAATAAGGAGAAAATGAGAAATACTGAGTAAAACTGAGAAAATTTGAGAAAAAGAGAAAAAATGAAAAAAAATGAGAAAAACTGAGAAAAAATGTGATAAAATGAGGCAAAATGAGAAAAACTGAGAATAAACGAGGAAAAACTGAGAAAAAACGAGAAAATCTCAGAATTGAGTAAAAATGAGAAAAAATGAGAAAAACTGAGGAAAAATGTGAAAAAATGAGACAAAATGAGAAAAACTGAGAAAAAACGAGAAAATCTCAGAATTGAGTAAAAATGAGAAAAAATGAGAAAAACTGAGAAAAAATGAGAAAATTTCAGAATTGAGTAAAAATGACAAAAAATGTGAAAAACTGAGCAAAACAGAGAAAAAATGAGAAAAACAGAAAACTCAGCAAAAATGAGAAAAACTGATAAATGGGAAAAGATGAGAAAAACTGAGAAAAAACGAGAAAATCTCAGAATTGAGTAAAAATGAGAAAAAAATGAGAAAACGAGAAAAAATGTGAAAAAAATGAGAGAAAATGAGAAAAATTGAGAAAAACTGAGAAAAATGAGAAAAATGAGAAAAACTGAGAACAAATGAGATCAAATTAGAAAAACTGTAAAAAATGAGAAAAAATGAGAACTGAGAAAATATGAGAAATACTGAGAAAAAATGAGAATAAATGAGAAAAACTGTTAAAAAATGAGAAAAAATGAGAAAAACTGAGAAAAAATGTGAAAAAATGAGACAATATCAGAAAAACTGAGAAAAAATAAGAAAAAATAAGGAGAAAATGAGAAATACTGAGTAAAACTGAGAAAATTTGAGAAAAAGAGAAAAAATGAAAAAAAATGAGAAAAACTGAGAAAAAATGTGATAAAATGAGGCAAAATGAGAAAAACTGAGAATAAACGAGGAAAAACTGAGAAAAAACGAGAAAATCTCAGAATTGAGTAAAAATGAGAAAAAATGAGAAAAACTGAGGAAAAATGTGAAAAAATGAGACAAAATGAGAAAAACTGAGAAAAAACGAGAAAATCTCAGAATTGAGTAAAAATGAGAAAAAATTAGAAAAACTGAGAAAAAATGTGAAAAAATGAGACAAAATGAGAAAAATTGAGAAAAACTGAGAAAACTGAGAAAATCTGCAAACAAATGAGCAAAACAGAAATGACAAGAACAGAAAAACAGAGAAATACTGAGACAAAATGAGAAAAACTGAGAAAAACTGAGAAAAACAAATGAGAAAAAATGAGAAAACTGCAAAAATGAGAAAAATTGATTAATTGGAAAAAATGAGAAAAACTGAGAAAAAATGAGGAAAAACTGAAAAAACGAGAAAAAATGAGAAAAGCTGTTAAAAAAAAGAGAAAAAATGAGAATAACTGAGAAAAAAATGAGAGAAAATGAGAAAAATGTGAAAAAATGAGACAAAATGAGAAAAACTGAGAAAAAACGAGAAAATCTCAGAATTGAGTAAAAATGAGAAAAAATGAGAAAAAGAGAAAAAATGAAAAAAAATGAGAAAAACTGAGAAAAATTGTGATAAAATGCGGCAAAATGAGAAAAACTGAGAATAAACGAGGAAAAACTGAGAAAAAACGAGAAAAAATTAGAAAAGCTGTTAAAAAATGAGAAAAATGAGAAAAAATGAGATTAACTAAAAAATGTGAAAAACATATGAGAAAAAATGAGAAAAACTGAGAAAAAATGAGAAAATTTCAGAATTGAGTAAAAATGACAAAAAATGTGAAAAACTGAGCAAAACAGAGAAAAAATGAGAAAAACAGAAAACTCAGCAAAAATGAGAAAAACTGATAAATGGGAAAAAATGAGAAAAACTGAGAAAAAATGAGGAAAAACTGAGGAAAAACGAGAAAATCTCAGAATTGAGTAAAAATGAGAAAAATGAGAAAAACAGAGAAAAGATGTGAAAAAAATGAGACAAAATGAGAAAAATTGAGAAAAACTGAGAACAATGAGAAAAATGAGAAAAACTCAGAACAAATAAGATCAAATTAGAAAAACTGTTAAAAAATGAGAACTGAGAAAATATGAGAAATACTGAGAAAAAATGAGAACAAATGAGAAAAACTGTTAAAAAATGAGAAAAAATGAGAAAAACTGAGAAAAAATGTGAAAAAATGAGACAATATCAGAAAAACTGAGAAAAAAATAAGAAAAAATAAGGAGAAAATGAGAAATACTGAGTAAAACTGAGAAAATTTGAGAAAAAGAGAAAAAATGAAAAAAAATGAGAAAAACTGAGAAAAAATGTGATAAAATGAGGCAAAATGAGAAAAACTGAGAATAAACGAGGAAAAACTGAGAAAAAACGAGAAAATCTCAGAATTGAGTAAAAATGAGAAAAAATGAGAAAAACTGAGGAAAAATGTGAAAAAATGAGACAAAATGAGAAAAATTGAGAAAAACTGAGAAAACTGAGAAAATCTGCAAACAAATGAGCAAAACAGAAATGACAAGAACAGAAAAACAGAGAAATACTGAGACAAAATGAGAAAAACTGAGAAAAACTGAGAAAAACAAATGAGAAAAAATGAGAAAAACTGAGAAAAACAAATGAGAAAAAATGAGAAAACTCAGCAAAAATGAGAAAAACTGATTAATTGGAAAAAATGAGAAAAACTGAGAAAAAATGAGGAAAAACTGAGAAAAAACGAGAAAAAATGAGAAAAGCTGTTAAAAAAAGAGAAAAAATGAGAATAACTGAGAAAAAATGAGAAAAACTGAGAAAAAATGTGAAAAAATGAGACAAAATGAGAAAAACTGAGAAAAAACGAGAAAATCTCAGAATTGAGTAAAAATGAGAAAAAATGAGAAAAACAGAGAAAAAATGTGAAAAAAATGAGACAAAATGAGAAAAATTGAGAAAAACTGAGAACAATGAGAAAAATGAGAAAAACTGAGAACAAATGAGATCAAATTAGAAAAACTGTTAAAAAATGAGAAAAATGAGAAGAACTGAGAAAATGTGAGAAATACTGAGAAAAAATGAGAACAAATGAGAAAAACTGTTAAAAAATGAGAAAAAATGAGAAAAAATGAGAAAAAAATGTGAAAAAATGAGATAAAATGAGAAAAACTGAGAAAATATTTAAAAAAATGAGACAAAATGAGAAAAACTGAGAAAAAATAAGAAGAAATAAGGAGAAAACTGAGAAAAACTGAGAAAATATGAGAAAAACTGAGAAAAAATGTGATAAAATGAGGCAAAATGAGAAAAACTGAGAATAAACGAGGAAAAACTGAGAAAAACGAGAAAAAATTAGAAAAGCTGTTAAAAAATGAGAAAAAATGAGAAAAAATGAGATTAACTGAGAAAAAATGTGAAAAACATATGAGAAAAAATGAGAAAAACTGAGAAAAAATGAGAAAATTTCAGAATTGAGTAAAAATGACAAAAAATGTGAAAAACTGAGCAAAACAGAGAAAAAATGAGAAAAACAGAAAACTCAGCAAAAATGAGAAAAACTGATAAATGGGAAAAAATGAGAAAAACTGAGAAAAAATGAGGAAAAACTGAGAAAAAAACGAGAAAATCTGAGTATTGAGAAAAAATGAGAAAAACTGACAAACTGAGAAAAAATATGAAAAAATAAGGAGAAAATGAAAAAAACTGAGTAAAACTGAGAAAATATGTGAAAAACTCAGAAAGAATGAGAAAAAATGAGAAAAACTGTTTAAAAATGAGAAAAAATGAGAAAAACTGAGAAAAAATGAGAAAAACTGAGAAAAAATGAGAAAATTTCAGAATTGAGTAAAAATGACAAAAAATGAGAAAAACTAAGAACTGAGAAAATATGAGAAATACTGAGAAAAAATGAGAACAAATGAGAAAAACTGTTAAAAATGAGAAAAAATGAGAAAAACTGAGAAAAAATGTGAAAAAAATGAGACAATATCAGAAAAACTGAGAAAAAATAAGAAAAAATGAGACAAAATGAGAAAAACTGAGAAAAAACGAGAAAATCTCAGAATTGAGTAAAAATGAGAAAAAATGAGAAAAACTGAGAAAAAATGTGAAAAAATGAGACAAAATGAGAAAAATTGAGAAAAACTGAGAAAACTGAGAAAATCTGCAAACAAATGAGCAAAACAGAACAAATGACAAGAACAGAAAAACAGAGAAATACTGAGACAAAATGAGAAAAACTGAAAAAACTGAGAAAAACAAATGAGAAAAAATGAGAAAACTCAGCAAAAATGAGAAAAACTGATTAATTGGAAAAAATGAGAAAAACTGAGAAAAAATGAGGAAAAACTGAGAAAAAACGAGAAAAAATGAGAAAAGCTGTTAAAAAAAGAGAAAAAATGAGAATAACTGAGAAAAAATGAGAAAAACTGAGAAAAAATGTGAAAAAATGAGACAAAATGAGAAAAACTGAGAAAAAACGAGAAAATCTCAGAATTGAGTAAAAAGGAGAAAAAATGAGAAAAAATGTGAAAAAAATGAGACAAAATGAGAAAAATTGAGAAAAACTGAGAACAATGAGAAAAATGAGAAAAACTGAGAACAAATGAGATCAAATTAGAAAAACTGTTAAAAAATGAGAAAAAATGAGAAGAACTGAGAAAATATGAGAAATACTGAGAAAAAATGAGAACAAATGAGAAAAACTGTTAAAAAATGAGAAAAAATGAGAAAAACTGACAAAAAATGTGAAAAAATGAGACAATATCAGAAAACTGAGAAAAAATAAGAAAAAATAAGGAGAAAATGAGAAATACTGAGTAAAACTGAGAAAATTTGAGAAAAAGAGATAAAATGAGGCAAAATGAGAAAAACTGAGAATAAACGAGGAAAAACTGAGAAAAAACGAGAAAATCTCAGAATTGAGTAAAAATGAGAAAAAATGAGAAAAACTGAGAAAAAATGTGAAAAAATGAGACAAAAATGAGAAAACTGAGAAAAAACGAGAAAATCTCAGAATTGAGTAAAAATGAGAAAAAATGAGAAAAAGAGAGAAAAAATGTGAAAAAAATGAGACAAAATGAGAAAAAATTGAGAAAAACTGAGAAAAATGAGAAAAATGAGAAAAACTGAGACAAATGAGATCAAATTAGAAAAACTGTTAAAAAATGAGAAAAAATGAGAAGAACTGAGAAAAAATGAGATAAACTGAGCAAAAATGTGAAAAACAAATGAGAAAAAAATGAGAAAAACTGAGAAAAATGTGAAAAAATGAGACAAAATGAGAAAAATTGAGAAAAACTGAGAACAATGAGAAAAATGAGAAAAACTGAGAACAAATGAGATCAAATTAGAAAAACTGTTAAAAAATGAGAAAAAATGAGAACTGAGAAAATGTGAGAAATACTGAGAAAAAATGAGAACAAATGAGAAAAACTGTTAAAAAATGAGAAAAAATGAGAAAAAATGTGAAAAAATGAGATAAAATGAGAAAAACTGAGAAAATATTTAAAAAATGAGACAAAATGAGAAAAACTGAGAAAAAATAAGAAATAAGGAGAAAAACTGAGTAAAACTGAGAAAATATGAGAAAAACTGAGAAAAAATGTGATAAAATGAGGCAAAATGAGAAAAACTGAGAATAAACGAGGAAAAACTGAGAAAAACGAGAAAAAATTAGAAAAGCTGTTAAAAAATGAGAAAAAATGAGAAAAAATGAGATTAACTGAGAAAAAATGTGAAAAACATATGAGAAAAATGAGAAAAACTGAGAAAAAATGAGAAAATTTCAGAATTGAGTAAAAATGACAAAAAATGTGAAAAACTGAGCAAAACAGAGAAAAAATGAGAAAAACAGAAAACTCAGCAAAAATGAGAAAAACTGATAAATGGGAAAAAATGAGAAAAACTGAGAAAAAATGAGGAAAAACTGAGAAAAAACGAGAAAATCTGAGTATTGAGAAAAAATGAGAAAAACTGACAAACTGAGAAAAAATATGAAAAAATAAGGAGAAAATGAAAAAAACTGAGTAAAACTGAGAAAATATGTGAAAAACTCAGAAAGAATGAGAAAAAATGAGAAAAACTGTTTAAAAATGAGAAAATTTCAGAATTGAGTAAAAATGACAAAAATGAGAAAAACTGAGAAGAACTGAGAAAATATGAGAAATACTGAGAAAAAATGAGAACAAATGAGAAAAACTGTTAAAAAATGAGAAAAAATGAGAAAAACTGAGAAAAAATGTGAAAAAATGAGACAATATCAGAAAAACTGAGAAAAAAATAAGAAAAAATAAGGAGAAAATGAGAAATACTGAGTAAAACTGAGAAAATTTGAGAAAAAGAGAAAAAATGAAAAAAAATGAGAAAAACTGAGAAAAAATGTGATAAAATGAGGCAAAATGAGAAAAACTGAGAATAAACGAGGAAAAAATAAGAAAAAATGAGACAAAATGAGAAAAACTGAGAAAAAACGAGAAAATCTCAGAATTGAGTAAAAATGAGAAAAAATGAGAAAACTGAGAAAAAATGTGAAAAAATGAGACAAAATGAGAAAAATTGAGAAAAACTGAGAAAACTGAGAAAATCTGCAAACAAATGAGCAAAACAGAACAAATGACAAGAACAGAAAAACAGAGAGAAATACTGAGACAAAATGAGAAAAACTGAAAAAACTGAGAAAAACAAATGAGAAAAAATGAGAAAACTCAGCAAAAATGAGAAAAACTGATTAATTGGAAAAAATGAGAAAAACTGAGAAAAAATGAGGAAAAACTGAGACAAAACGAGAAAAAATGAGAAAAGCTGTTAAAAAAAGAGAAAAAATGAGAATAACTGAGAAAAAATGTGAAAAACTGAGAAAAAATGGGAAAATGAGAAAACTGAGAAAAAATAAGAAAAAATAAGGAGAAAATTAGAAAAACTGAGTAAAACTGAGAAAAAATGAGAAAAAATGGGAAAAACTGAGAAAAAATGAGGAAAAATGAGAAAAACTGAGAAAAATGAGAATAACTGAGAAAAAACGAGAAAATGAGAAAAGCAGTTAAAAATGAGGAAAAATGAGAAAAACTGAGAAAAAATGAGAAAAACAGAAAAAATGTGAAAAAATGAGACAAAATGAGAAAAACTGAGAAAAAACGAGAAAATCTCAGAATTGAGTAAAAATGAGAAAAAATGAGAAAAACTGAGAAAAAATGTGAAAAAATGAGACAAAATGAGAAAAATTGAGAAAAACTGAGAAAACTGAGAAAATCTGCAAACAAATGAGCAAAACAGAACAAATGACAAGAACAGAACAACAGAGAAATACTGAGACAAAATGAGAAAAACTGAGAAAAACTGAGAAAAACTAATGAGAAAAAATGAGAAAACTCAGCAAAAATCAGAAAAACTGATTAATTGGAAAAAATGAGAAAAACTGAGAAAAAATGAGGAAAAACTGAGAAAAAACGAGAAAAAATGAGAAAAGCTGTTAAAAAAAGAGAAAAAATGAGAATAACTGAGAAAAAATGAGAAAAACTGAGAAAAAATGTGAAAAAATGAGACAAAATGAGAAAAACTGAGAAAAAACGAGAAAATCTCAGAATTGAGTAAAAATGAGAAAAAATGAGAAAAACAGAGAAAAAATGTGAAAAAAATGAGACAAAATGAGAAAAATTGAGAAAAACTGAGAAAAATGAGAAAAATGAGAAAAACTGAGAACAAATGAGATCAAATTAGAAAAACTGTTAAAAAATGAGAAAAAATGAGAAGAACTGAGAAAATATGAGAAATACTGAGAAAAAATGAGAATAAATGAGAAAAACTGTTAAAAAATGAGAAAAAATGAGAAAAACTGAGAAAAAATGTGAAAAAATGAGACAATATCAGAAAAACTGAGAAAAAATAAGAAAAATAAGAAAATGAGCAATACTGAGTAAAACTGAAAACTGAGAAAATTTGAGAAAAAGAGAAAAAATGAAAAAAAATGAGAAAAACTGAGAAAAAATGTGATAAAATGAGGCAAAATGAGAAAAACTGAGAATAAACGAGGAAAAACTGAGAAAAAACGAGAAAAACTCAGAATTGAGTAAAAAGGAGAAAAAATGAGAAAAACTGAGGAAAAATGTGAAAAAATGAGACAAAATGAGAAAAACTGAGAATAAACGAGGAAAAACTGAGAAAAAACGAGAAAATTTAGAAAAGCTGTTAAAAAATGAGAAAAATGAGAAAAAATGAGATTAACTGAGAAAAAATGTGAAAAACATGTGAGAAAAAATGAGAAAAACTGAGAAAAAATGAGAAAATTTCAGAATTGAGTAAAAATGACAAAAAATGTGAAAAACTGAGCAAAACAGAGAAAAAATGAGAAAAACAGAAAACTCAGCAAAAATGAGAAAAACTGATAAATGGGAAAAAATGAGAAAAACTGAGAAAAAATGAGGAAAAACTGAGAAAAAACGAGAAAATCTGAGTATTGAGAAAAAATGAGAAAAACTGACAAACTGAGAAAAAATATGAAAAAATAAGGAGAAAATGAAAAAAACTGAGTAAAACTGAGAAAATATGTGAAAAACTCAGAAAGAATGAGAAAAAATGAGAAAAACTGTTTAAAAATGAGAAAAAATGAGAAAAACTGAGAAAAAATGAGAAAAACTGAGAAAAAATGAGAAAATTTCAGAATTGAGTAAAAATGACAAAAAATGAGAAAAACTAAGAACTGAGAAAATATGAGAAATACTGAGAAAAAATGAGAACAAATGAGAAAAACTGTTAAAAAATGAGAAAAAATGAGAAAAAATAAGGAGAAAATGAGAAATACTGAGTAAAACTGAGAAAATTTGAGAAAAAGAGAAAAATTGAAAAAAAATGAGAAAAACTGAGAAAAAATGTGAAAAAATGAGACAAAATGAGAAAAACTGAGAAAAAACGAGAAAATCTCAGAATTGAGTAAAAATGAGAAAAAATGAGAAAAACTGAGAAAAAATGTGAAAAAATGAGACAAAATGAGAAAAATTGAGAAAAACTGAGAAAACTGAGAAAATCTGCAAACAAATGAGCAAAACAGAACAAATGACAAGAACAGAAAAACAGAGAAATACTGAGACAAAATGAGAAAAACTGAAAAAACTGAGAAAAACAAATGAGAAAAAATGAGAAAACTCAGCAAAATTGAGAAAAACTGATTAATTGGAAAAAATGAGAAAAACTGAGAAAAAATGAGGAAAAACTGAGAAAAAACGAGAAAAAATGAGAAAAGCTGTTAAAAAAAGAGAAAAAATGAGAATAACTGAGAAAAAATGAGAAAATCTCAGAATTGAGTAAAAATGAGAAAAAATGAGATAAACTGAGCAAAAATGTGAAAAAATGAGACAAAATCAGAAAAACTGAGAAAAAACGAGAAAATCTCAGAATTGAGTAAAAATGAGAAAAAATGAGAAAAACAGAGAAAAAATGTGAAAAAAATGAGACAAAATGAGAAAAATTGAGAAAAACTGAGAACAATGAGAAAAATGAGAAAAACTGAGAACAAATGAGATCAAATTAGAAAAACTGTTAAAAAATGAGAAAAAATGAGAAGAACTGAGAAAATATGAGAAATACTGAGAAAAAATGAGAACAAATGAGAAAAACTGTTAAAAAATGAGAAAAAATGAGAAAAACTGAGAAAAAATGTGAAAAAATGAGACAATATCAGAAAAACTGAGAAAAAATAAGAAAAAATAAGGAGAAAATGAGAAATACTGAGTAAAACTGAGAAAATTTGAGAAAAAGAGATAAAATGAGGCAAAATGAGAAAAACTGAGAATAAACGAGGAAAAACTGAGAAAAAACGAGAAAATCTCAGAATTGAGTAAAAATGAGAAAAAATGAGAAAAAGAGAGAAAAAATGTGAAAAAACTGAGACAAAATGAGAAAAATTGAAAAAAACTGAGAAAAATGAGAAAAATGAGAAAAACTGAGAACAAATGAGATCAAATTAGAAAAAATGAGAAAAAATGAGAACTGAGAAAATATGAGAAATACTGAGAAAAACTGAGAAAAAATGTGATAAAATGAGACAAAATGATAAAAACTGAGAAAAAACGAGAAAATCTCACAATTGAGTAAAAATGAGAAAAATGAGAAAAACTGAGAAGAAATGTGAAAAATGAGACAAAATGAGAAAAAACGAGAAAATCACAGAATTGAGTAAAAATGAGAAAAAATGAGATAAACTGAGCAAAAATGTGAAAAAATGAGACAAAAATGAGAAAAACTGGAGAAAAAACGAGAAAATCTCAGAATTGAGTAAAAATGAGAAAAAATGAGAAAAACAGAGAAAAAATGTGAAAAAAATGAGACAAAATGAGAAAAACTGAGAAAAAACGAGAAAATCTCAGAATTGAGTAAAAATGAGAAAAAATGAGAAAACTGAGAAAAAATGTGAAAAAATGAGACAAAATGAGAAAAATTGAGAAAAACTGAGAAAACTGAGAAATCTGCAAACAAATGAGCAAAACAGAACAAATGACAAGAACAGAAAAACAGAGAAATACTGAGACAAAATGAGAAAAACTGAAAAAACTGAGAAAAACAAATGAGAAAAAATGAGAAAACTCAGCAAAATTGAGAAAACTGATTATTGGAAAAAATGAGAAAAACTGAGAAAAAATGAGGAAAAACTGAGAAAAAACGAGAAAAAATGAGAAAAGCTGTTAAAAAAAGAGAAAAAATGAGAATAACAGAGAAAAAATGAGAAAACTGAGAAAAAATGTGAAAAAATGAGACAAAATGAGAAAAACTGAGAAAAAACGAGAAAATCTCAGAATTGAGTAAAAAGGAGAAAAAATGAGAAAAAATGTGAAAAAAATGAGACAAAATGAGAAAAATTGAGAAAAACTGAGAACAATGAGAAAAATGAGAAAAACTGAGAACAAATGAGATCAAATTAGAAAAACTGTTAAAAAATGAGAAAAAATGAGAAGAACTGAGAAAATATGAGAAATACTGAGAAAAAATGAGAACAAATGAGAAAAACTGTTAAAAAATGAGAAAAAATGAGAAAAACTGAGAAAAAATGTGAAAAAATGAGACAATATCAGAAAAACTGAGAAAAAATAAGAAAAATAAGGAGAAAATGAGAAATACTGAGTAAAACTGAGAAAATTTGAGAAAAAGAGATAAAATGAGGCAAAATGAGAAAAACTGAGAATAAACGAGGAAAAACTGAGAAAAAACGAGAAAATCTCAGAATTGAGTAAAAATGAGAAAAAATGAGAAAAACTGAGAAAAAATGTGAAAAAATGAGACAAAATGAGAAAAACTGAGAAAAAACGAGAAAATCTCAGATTGAGTAAAAATGAGAAAAAATGAGAAAAGAGAGAAAAAATGTGAAAAAAATGAGACAAAATGAGAAAAATTGAGAAAAACTGAGAAAAATGAGAAAATGAGAAAAACTGAGAACAAATGAGATCAAATTAGAAAAACTGTTAAAAAATGAGAAAAATGAGAACTGAGAAAATATGAGAAATACTGAGAAAAACTGAGAAAAAATGTGATAAAATGAGACAAAATGATAAAAACTGAGAAAAAACGAGAAAATCTCACAATTGAGTAAAAATGAGAAAAAATGAGAAAAACTGAGAAGAAATGTGAAAAAATTAGACAAAATGAGAAAAAACGAGAAAATCACAGAATTGAGTAAAATGAGAAAAAATGAGATAAACTGAGCAAAAATGTGAAAAAATGAGACAAAATGAGAAAAACTGAGAAAAAACGAGAAAATCTCAGAATTGAGTAAAAATGAGAAAAAATGAGAAAAACAGAGAAAAAATGTGAAAAAAATGAGACAAAATGAGAAAAATTGAGAAAAACTGAGAACAATGAGAAAAATGAGAAAAACTGAGAACAAATGAGATCAAATTAGAAAAACTGTTAAAAAATGAGAAAAAATGAGAAGAACTGAGAAAATATGAGAAATACTGAGAAAAAATGAGAACAAATGAGAAAAACTGTTAAAAAATGAGAAAAATGAGAAAACTGAGAAAAAATGTGAAAAAATGAGACAATATCAGAAAAACTGAGAAAAAATAAGAAAAATAAGGAGAAAATGAGAAATACTGAGTAAAACTGAGAAATTTGAGAAAAAGAGAAAAAATGAAAAAAAATGAGAAAAACTGAGAAAAATGTGATAAAATGAGGCAAAATGAGAAAAACTGAGAATAAACGAGGAAAAACTGAGAAAAAACGAGAAAAAATTAGAAAAGCTGTTAAAAATTGAGAAAAAATGAGAAAAAATGAGATTAACTGAGAAAACATGTGAAAAACATATGAGAAAAAATGAGAAAAACTGAGAAAAAATGAGAAAATTTCAGAATTGAGTAAAAATGACAAAAAATATGAAAACTGAGCAAAACAGAGAAAAAATGAGAAAAACAGAAAACTCAGCAAAAATGAGAAAACTGATAAATGGGAAAAAATGAGAAAAACTGAGAAAAATGAGGAAAAACTGAGAAAAAAACGAGAAAATCTGAGTATTGAGAAAAAATGAGAAAAACTGACAAACTGAGAAAAAATATGAAAAAATAAGGAGAAAATGAAAAAAACTGAGTAAAACTGAGAAAATGTGTGAAAAACTCAGAAAGAATGAGAAAAAATGAGAAAAACTGTTTAAAAATGAGAAAAAATGAGAAAAACTGAGAAAAATGAGAAAAACTGAGTAAAACTGAGAAAATATGAGAAAAACTGAGAAAAAATGAGAAAAAATGAGAAAAACTGAGAAAAAATGTGAACAAATGAGACAAAATGAGAAAAACTGAGAAAAAATGAGAAAAAATAAGGAGAAAATGAGAAAAACTGAGTAAAACTGAGAAAATATGAGAAAAAGTGAGAAAAAATGAGAAAAAATGCGAACAACTGAGAACAAATGAGATCAAATTAGAAAAACTGTTAAAAAATGAGAAAAAATGAGAAGAACTGAGAAAATATGAGAAAAAGTGAGAAAAAATGAGAAAAATGAGAAAAACTGAGAAAAAATGAAGAAAAATGAGAAAACTGAGAAAAACTGAGTATTGAGAAAAATGAGACAAAATGAGAAAAACTGAGAAAAAACGAGAAAATCTCAGAATTGAGTAAAAATGAGAAAAATGAGAAAAAGAGAGAAAAAATGTGAAAAAAATGAGACAAAATGAGAAAATTGAGAAAAACTGAGAAAAATGAGAAAAATGAGAAAAACTGAGAACAAATGAGATCAAATTAGAAAACTGTTAAAAAATGAGAAAAAATGAGAACTGAGAAAATATGAGAAATACTGAGAAAAACTGAGAAAAAATGTGATAAAATGAGACAAAATGATAAAAACTGAGAAAAAACGAGAAAATCTCACAATTGAGTAAAAATGAGAAAAAATGAGAAAAACTGAGAAGAAATGTGAAAAAATGAGACAAAATGAGAAAAAACGAGAAAATCACAGAATTGAGTAAAAATGAGAAAAATGAGATAAACTGAGCAAAAATGTGAAAAAATGAGACAAAATGAGAAAAACTGAGAAAAAACGAGAAAATCTCAGAATTGAGTAAAAATGAGAAAAAATGAGAAAAACAGAGAAAAAATGTGAAAAAAATGAGACAAAATGAGAAAAATTGAGAAAAACTGAGAACAAGGAGAAAAATGAGAAAAACTGAGAACAAATGAGATCAATTAGAAAAACTGTTAAAAAATGAGAAAAAATGAGAAGAACTGAGAAAATATGAGAAATACTGAGAAAAAATGAGAACAAATGAGAAAAACTGTTAAAAAATGAGAAAAAATGAGAAAAACTGAGAAAAAATGTGAAAAGATGAGACAATATCAGAAAAACTGAGAAAAAATAAGAAAAAATAAGGAGAAAATGAGAAATACTGAGTAAAACTGAGAAAATTTGAGAAAAAGAGAAAAAATGAAAAAAAATGAGAAAAACTGAGAAAAAGAGATAAAATGAGGCAAAATGAGAAAAACTGAGAATAAACGAGGAAAAACTGAGAAAAAACGAGAAAATCTCAGAATTGAGTAAAAATGAGAAAAATGAGAAAAACTGAGAAAAAATGTGAAAAAATGAGACAAAATGAGAAAAACTGAGAAAAAACGAGAAAATCTCAGAATTGAGTAAAAATGAGAAAAAATGAGAAAAAGAGAGAAAAAATGTGAAAAAAATGAGACAAAATGAGAAATATTGAGAAAAACTGAGAAAAATGAGAAAAATGAGAAAAACTGAGAACAAATGAGATCAAATTAGAAAAACTGTTAAAAAATGAGAAAAAATGAGAACTGAGAAAATATGAGAAATACTGAGAAAAACTGAGAAAAAATGTGATAAAATGAGACAAAATGATAAAAACTGAGAAAAAACGAGAAAATCTCACAATTGAGTAAAAATGAGAAAAATGAGAAAAACTGAGAAGAAATGTGAAAAAATGAGAGAAAATGAGAAAAAACGAGAAAATCTCAGAATTGAGTAAAAATGAGAAAAAATGAGATAAACTGAGCAAAAATGTGAAAAAAATGAGACAAAAGGAGAAAAACTGAGAAAAACGAGAAAATCTCAGAATTGAGTAAAAATGAGAAAAAATGAGAAAAACAGAGAAAAAATGTGAAAAAAATGAGACAAAATGAGAAAAATTGAGAAAAACTGAGAACAATGAGAAAAATGAGAAAAACTGAGAACAAATGAGATCAAATTAGAAAAACTGTTAAAAAATGAGAAAAAATGAGAAGAACTGAGAAAATATGAGAAATACTGAGAAAAAATGAGAACAAATGAGAAAAACTGTTAAAAAATGAGAAAAAATGAGAAAAACTGAGAAAAAATGTGAAAAAATGAGACAATATCAGAAAAACTGAGAAAAAATAAGAAAAAATAAGGAGAAAATGAGAAATACTGAGTAAAACTGAGAAAATTTGAGAAAAAGAGAAAAAATGAAAAAAATGAGAAAAAACTGAGAAAAAATGTGATAAAATGAGGCAAAATGAGAAAAACTGAGAATAAACGAGGAAAAACTGAGAAAAAACGAGAAAAATTAGAAAAGCTGTTAAAAATTGAGAAAAAATGAGAAAAAATGAGATTAACTGAGAAAACATGTGAAAAACATATGAGAAAAAATGAGAAAAACTGAGAAAAAATGAGAAAATTTCAGAATTGAGTAAAAATGACAAAAAATATGAAAACTGAGCAAAACAGAGAAAAAATGAGAAAAACAGAAAACTCAGCAAAAATGAGAAAAACTGATAAATGGGAAAAAATGAGAAAAACTGAGAAAAAATGAGGAAAAACTGAGAAAAAAACGAGAAAATCTGAGTATTGAGAAAAAATGAGAAAAACTGACAAACTGAGAAAAAATATGAAAAAATAAGGAGAAAATGAAAAAAACTGAGTAAAACTGAGAAAATATGTGAAAAACTCAGAAAGAATGAGAAAAATGAGAAAACTGTTTAAAAATGAGAAAAAATGAGAAAAACTGAGAAAAAATGAGAAAAACTGAGTAAAACTGAGAAAATATGAGAAAAACAGAGAAAAATGAGAAAAAATGAGAAAAACTGAGAAAAAATGTGAACAAATGAGACAAAATGAGAAAAACTGAGAAAAAATGAGAAAAAATAAGGAGAAAATGAGAAAAACTGAGTAAAACTGAGAAAATATGAGAAAAAGTGAGAAAAAATGAGAAAAAATGCGAACAACTGAGAACAAATGAGATCAAATTAGAAAAACTGTTAAAAAATGAGAAAAAATGAGAAGAACTGAGAAAATATGAGAAAAAGTGAGAAAAAATGAGAAAAAATGAGAAAAACTGAGAAAAAATGAAGAAAAATGAGAAAAACTGAGAAAAACTGAGTATTGAGAAAAAATGAGAAAAAATGAGAAAAACTGAGAAAAACTGAGAAAAAATAAGAAAAAATAAGGAGAAAATGAGAAAAACTGTTAAAAAATGGGAAAAAAATGAGAAAAAATGAGAAAAAATGAGAAAAACTGAGAAAAAACGAGGAAAAACTGAGAAAAAACGAAAAAAATTAGAAAAGCTGTTAAAAAATGAGAAAAAATGAGAAAAACTGAGAAAAATGTGATAAAATGAGACAAAATGATAAAAACTGAGAAAAAACGAGAAAATCTCACAATTGAGTAAAAATGAGAAAAAATGAGAAAAACTGAGAAGAAATGTGAAAAAATGAGACAAAATGAGAAAAACGAGAAAATCTCAGAATTGAGTAAAAATGAGAAAAATGAGATAAACTGAGCAAAAATGTGAAAAACAAATGAGAAAAAATGAGAAAAACTGAGAAAAAGGAGAAAATTTCAGAATTGAGTAAAAATGAGAAAAATGAGAAAAACTGAGCAAAACAAACGAGAAAAACTGAGAAAAGCAGAGAAAAAATGAGAAAAAATTAGAAAAACTGTTATAAAATGAGAAACAATGAGATAAACTGAGAAAAAATAAGAAAAGCTGTTAAAAATGAGAAAAGATGCGAAAAACTGAGAAAAAATGAGGAAAAATGAGAAATACTGAGAAAAACTGAGTATTGAGAAAAATGAGAAAAAATGAGAAAAACTGAGAAAAACAGAAAAAATAAGAAAAAATAAGGAGAAAATGAGAAAAAATGTTTAAAAATGAGAAAAAATGAGAAAAACTGAGAAAATGAGAAAAACTGAGAAAGAATGAGAAAAAATGAGAAAAACTGAGAAAAACTGAGAAAAAATGAGACAAAATAAGAAAAACTGAGAAAAAATAAGAAAAAATAAGGAGAAAATGAGAAAAAATGATAAAACTGAGAAACAATGAGGAAAAATGAGAAAAACTGAGAAAAAATGAGGAAAAATGAGAAATACTGAGAAAAACTGAGTATTGAGAAAAAATGAGAAAAAATGAGAAAAACTGAGAAAAACAGAAAAAATAAGAAAAATAAGGAGAAAATGAGAAAAACTGAGAAAATATGAGAAAAACTGAGAAAGAATGAGAAAAAGTGAGAAAAACTGAGAAAAACTGAGAAAAAATGAGACAAAATAAGAAAAACTGAAAAAAAAAGAGAAAAAATAAGGAGAAAATGAGAAAAAATGATAAAACTGAGAAACAATGAGGAAAATGAGAAAAACTGAGAAAAAATGAGAAAAACTGAGAAAAATTTGAAAAAATGAGACAAAATGAGAAAAACTGAGAAAAAACGAGAAAATCTCAGAATTGAGTAAAAATGAGAAAAAATGAGAAAAACTGAGAAAAAATGTGAAAAAATGAGACAAAATGAGAAAAATTGAGAAAAACTGAGAAAACTGAGAAAATCTGCAAACAAATGAGCAAAACAGAACAAATGACAAGAACAGAAAAACAGAGAAATACTGAGACAAAATGAGAAAACTGAAAAAACTGAGAAAAACAAATGAGAAAAAATGAGAAAACTCAGCAAAAATGAGAAAAACTGATTAATTGGAAAAAAGGAGAAAAACTGAGAAAAAATGAGGAAAAACTGAGAAAAAACGAGAAAAAATGAGAAAAGCTGTTAAAAAAAGAGAAAAAAATGAGAATAACAGAGAAAAATGAGAAAAACTGAGAAAAAAATGTGAAAAAATGAGACAAAATGAGAAAAACTGAGAAA
This sequence comes from Pristiophorus japonicus, assembly GCF_044704955.1. Classification (NCBI taxonomy): domain Eukaryota; kingdom Metazoa; phylum Chordata; class Chondrichthyes; family Pristiophoridae; genus Pristiophorus; species Pristiophorus japonicus. The sequence continues at coordinate 58,067 of NW_027251085.1, forward strand.
AAACGAGAAAATCTCAGAATTGAGTAAAAAGGAGAAAAAATGAGAAAAAATGTGAAAAAAATGAGACAAAATGAGAAAAATTGAGAAAAACTGAGAACAATGAGAAAAATGAGAAAAACTGAGAACAAATGAGATCCAAATTAGAAAAACTGTTAAAAAATGAGAAAAAATGAGAAGAACTGAGAAAATATGAGAAATACTGAGAAAAAATGAGAACAAATGAGAAAAACTGTTAAAAAATGAGAAAAAATGAGAAAAACTGAGAAAAAATGTGAAAAAATGAGACAATATCAGAAAAACTGAGAAAAAATAAGAAAAAATAAGGAGAAAATGAGAAATACTGAGTAAAACTGAGAAAATTTGAGAAAAAGAGATAAAATGAGGCAAAATGAGAAAAACTGAGAATAAACGAGGAAAAACTGAGAAAAAACGAGAAAATCTCAGAATTGAGTAAAAATGAGAAAAAATGAGAAAAACTGAGAAAAATGTGAAAAAATGAGACAAAATGAGAAAAACTGAGAAAAAACGAGAAAATCTCAGAATTGAGTAAAAATGAGAAAAAATGAGAAAAAGAGAGAAAAAATGTGAAAAAAATGAGACAAAATGAGAAAATTGAGAAAAACTGAGAAAAATGAGAAAAATGAGAAAAACTGAGAACAAATGAGATCAAATTAGAAAAACTGTTAAAAAATGAGAAAAAATGAGAACTGAGAAAATATGAGAAATACTGAGAAAAACTGAGAAAAAATGTGATAAAATGAGACAAAATGATAAAAACTGAGAAAAAACGAGAAAATCTCACAATTGAGTAAAAATGAGAAAAAATGAGAAAAACTGAGAAGAAATGTGAAAAAATGAGACAAAATGAGAAAAATTGAGAAAAACTGAGAAAACTGAGAAAATCTGCAAACAAATGAGCAAAACAGAACAAATGACAAGAACAGAAAAACAGAGAAATACTGAGACAAAATGAGAAAAACTGAAAAAACTGAGAAAAACAAATGAGAAAAAATGAGAAAACTCAGCAAAAATGAGAAAAACTGATTAATTGGAAAAAAGGAGAAAAACTGAGAAAAAATGAGGAAAAACTGAGAAAAAACGAGAAAAAATGAGAAAAGCTGTTAAAAAAAGAGAAAAAATGAGAATAACAGAGAAAAAATGAGAAAAACTGAGAAAAAAATGTGAAAAAATGAGACAAAATGAGAAAAACTGAGAAAAAACGAGAAAATCTCAGAATTGAGTAAAAAGGAGAAAAAATGAGAAAAAATGTGAAAAAAATGAGACAAAATGAGAAAAATTGAGAAAAACTGAGAACAATGAGAAAAATGAGAAAAACTGAGAACAAATGAGATCAAATTAGAAAAACTGTTAAAAAATGAGAAAAATGAGAAGAACTGAGAAAATATGAGAAATACTGAGAAAAAATGAGAACAAATGAGAAAAACTGTTAAAAATGAGAAAAAATGAGAAAAACTGAGAAAAAATGTGAAAAAATGAGACAATATCAGAAAAACTGAGAAAAAATAAGAAAAAATAAGGAGAAAATGAGAAATACTGAGTAAAACTGAGAAAATTTGAGAAAAAGAGATAAAATGAGGCAAAATGAGAAAAACTGAGAATAAACGAGGAAAAACTGAGAAAAAACGAGAAAATCTCAGAATTGAGTAAAAATGAGAAAAAATGAGAAAAACTGAGAAAAAATGTGAAAAAATGAGACAAAATGAGAAAACTGAGAAAAAACGAGAAAATCTCAGAATTGAGTAAAAATGAGAAAAAATGAGAAAAAGAGAGAAAAAATGTGAAAAAAATGAGACAAAATGAGAAAAATTGAGAAAAACTGAGAAAAATGAGAAAAATGAGAAAACTGAGAACAAATGAGATCAAATTAGAAAACTGTTAAAAAATGAGAAAAAATGAGAACTGAGAAAATATGAGAAATACTGAGAAAAACTGAGAAAAAATGTGATAAAATGAGACAAAATGATAAAAACTGAGAAAAAACGAGAAAATCTCACAATTGAGTAAAAATGAGAAAAAATGAGAAAAACTGAGAAGAAATGTGAAAAATGAGACAAAATGAGAAAAAACGAGAAAATCACAGAATTGAGTAAAAATGAGAAAAAATGAGATAAACTGAGCAAAAATGTGAAAAAATGAGACAAAATGAGAAAAACTGAGAAAAAACGAGAAAATCTCAGAATTGAGTAAAAATGAGAAAAAATGAGAAAAACAGAGAAAAAATGTGAAAAAATGAGACAAAATGAGAAAAATTGAGAAAAACTGAGAACAATGAGAAAAATGAGAAAACTGAGAACAAATGAGATCAAATTAGAAAAACTGTTAAAAAATGAGAAAAAATGAGAAGAACTGAGAAAATATGAGAAATACTGAGAAAAAATGAGAACAAATGAGAAAAACTGTTAAAAAATGAGAAAAAATGAGAAAAACTGAGAAAAAATGTGAAAAGATGAGACAATATCAGAAAAACTGAGAAAAAATAAGAAAAAATAAGGAGAAAATGAGAAATACTGAGTAAAACTGAGAAATTTGAGAAAAAGAGAAAAAATGAAAAAAAATGAGAAAAACTGAGAAAAAGAGATAAAATGAGGCAAAATGAGAAAAACTGAGAATAACGAGGAAAACTGAGAAAAAACGAGAAAATCTCAGAATTGAGTAAAAATGAGAAAAAATGAGAAAAACTGAGAAAAAATGTGAAAAAATGAGACAAAATGAGAAAAACTGAGAAAAAAACGAGAAAATCTCAGAATTGAGTAAAAATGAGAAAAAAATGAGAAAAAGAGAGAAAAAATGTGAAAAAAATGAGACAAAATGAGAAATATTGAGAAAAACTGAAAAATGAGAAAAATGAGAAAAACTAAGAACAAATGAGATCAAATTAGAAAAACTGTTAAAAAATGAGAAAAAATGAGAACTGAGAAAATATGAGAAATACTGAGAAAAACTGAGAAAAAATGTGATAAAATGAGACAAAATGATAAAAACTGAGAAAAAACGAGAAAATCTCACAATTGAGTAAAAATGAGAAAAAATGAGAAAAACTGAGAAGAAATGTGAAAAAATGAGAGAAAATGAGAAAAAACGAGAAATCTCAGAAAATTGAGTAAAAATGAGAAAAAATGAGATAAACTGAGCAAAAATGTGAAAAAATAATTGAGTAAAAATGAGAAAAAATGAGAAAAACAGAGAAAAATGTGAAAAAAATGAGACAAAATGAGAAAAATTGAGAAAAACTGAGAACAATGAGAAAAATGAGAAAAACTGAGAACAAATGAGATCAAATTAGAAAAACTGTTAAAAAATGAGAAAAAATGAGAAGAATGAGAAAATATGAGAAATACTGAGAAAAAATGAGAACAAATGAGAAAACTGTTAAAAAATGAGAAAAATGAGAAAACTGAGAAAAAATGTGAAAAAATGAGACAATATCAGAAAAACTGAGAAAAAATAAGAAAAAATAAGGAGAAAATGAGAAATACTGAGTAAAACTGAGAAAATTTGAGAAAAAGAGAAAAAATGAAAAAAAATGAGAAAAACTGAGAAAAAATGTGATAAAATGAGGCAAAATGAGAAAAACTGAGAATAAACGAGGAAAAACTGAGAAAAAACGAGAAAAATTAGAAAAGCTGTTAAAAATTGAGAAAAAATGAGAAAAATGAGATTAACTGAGAAACATGTGAAAAACATATGAGAAAAAATGAGAAAACTGAGAAAAAATGAGAAAATTTCAGAATTGAGTAAAAATGACAAAAATATGAAAAACTGAGCAAAACAGAGAAAAAATGAGAAAAACAGAAAACTCAGCAAAAATGAGAAAAACTGATAAATGGGAAAAATGAGAAAAAACTGAGAAAAAATGAGGAAAAACTGAGAAAAAACGAGAAAATCTGAGTATTGAGAAAAAATGAGAAAAACTGACAAACTGAGAAAAAATATGAAAAAATAAGGAGAAAATGAAAAAAACTGAGTAAAACTGAGAAAATATGTGAAAAACTCAGAAAGAATGAGAAAAAATGAGAAAACTGTTTAAAAATGAGAAAAAATGAGAAAAACTGAGAAAAAATGAGAAAAACTGAGTAAAACTGAGAAAATATGAGAAAAACTGAGAAAAAATGAGAAAAAATGAGAAAACTGAGAAAAAATGTGAACAAATGAGACAAAATGAGAAAAACTGAGAAAAAATGAGAAAAAATAAGGAGAAAATGAGAAAAACAGAGTAAAACTGAGAAAATATGAGAAAAAGTGAGAAAAAATGAGAAAAATGCGAACAACTGAGAACAAATGAGATCAAATTAGAAAAACTGTTAAAAAATGAGAAAAAATGAGAAGAACTGAGAAAATATGAGAAAAAGTGAGAAAAATGAGAAAAATGAGAAAAACTGAGAAAAAATGAAGAAAAATGAGAAAAACTGAGAAAAACTGAGTATTGAGAAAAAAATGAGACAAAATGAGAAAACTGAGAAAAAACGAGAAAATCTCAGAATTGAGTAAAAATGAGAAAAAATGAGAAAAAGAGAGAAAAAAATGTGAAAAAAATGAGACAAAATGAGAAAAATTGAGAAAAACTGAGAAAAATGAGAAAAATGAGAAAAACTGAGAAAAAATGAGATCAAATTAGAAAACTGTTAAAAATGAGAAAAAAATGAGAACTGAGAAAATATGAGAAATACTGAGAAAAACTGAGAAAAAATGTGATAAAATGAGACAAAATGATAAAAACTGAGAAAAAACGAGAAAATCTCACAATTGAGTAAAAATGAGAAAAAATGAGAAAAACTGAAGAAATGTGAAAAAATGAGACAAAATGAGAAAAAACGAGAAAATCACAGAATTGAGTAAAATGAGAAAAATGAGATAAACTGAGCAAAAATGTGAAAAAATGAGACAAAATGAGAAAAACTGAGAAAAAACGAGAAAATCTCAGAATTGAGTAAAAATGAGAAAAAATGAGAAAAACAGAGAAAAAATGTGAAAAAAATGAGACAAAATGAGAAAAATTGAGAAAAACTGAGAACAATGAGAAAAATGAGAAAACTGAGAACAAATGAGATCAAATTAGGAAAAACTGTTAAAAAATGAGAAAAAATGAGAAGAACTGAGAAAATATGAGAAATACTGAGAAAAAATGAGAACAAATGAGAAAAACTGTTAAAAAATGAGAAAAATGAGAAAAACTGAGAAAAAATGTGAAAAGATGAGACAATATCAGAAAAACTGAGAAAAAAATAAGAAAAAATAAGGAGAAAATGAGAAAAACTGTTAAAAAATGAGAAAAAATGAGAAAAACTGAGAAATATGAGAAAAACTGAGAAGAAATGAGAAAAAATTAGAAAAACTGAGAACAATGAGACAAAATGAGAAAAACTGAGAAAAAATAAGAAAAAATAAGGAGAAAATGAGAAAAACTGAGTAAAACTGAGAAAATATGAGAAAACTGAGAAAAAATGAGGAAAAATGAGAAAACTGAGAAAAAATGAGAAAAACTGAGAAAAAATGAGAAATTTCAGAATTGAGTAAAATGACAAAAAATGAGAAAAAATGAGCAAAACAGAGAAAAAATGAGAAAAACAGAAAACTCAGCAAAAATGAGAAGAACTGATAAATGGGAAAAAATGAGAAAAACTGAGAAAAAATGTGAAAAAATGAGACAATATCAGAAAAACTGAGAAAAAATAAGAAAAAATAAGGAGAAAATGAGAAATACTGAGTAAAACTGAGAAAATTTGAGAAAAAGAGAAAAAATGAAAAAAAATGAGAAAAACTGAGAAAAAATGTGATAAAATGAGGCAAAATGAGAAAAACTGAGAATAAACGAGGAAAAACTGAGAAAAAACGAGAAAATCTCAGAATTGAGTAAAAATGAGAAAAAATGAGAAAAACTGAGGAAAAATGTGAAAAAATGAGACAAATGAGAAAAATTGAGAAAAACTGAGAAACTGAGAAAATCTGCAAACAAATGAGCAAAACAGAAATGACAAGAACAGAAAAACAGAGAAATACTGAGACAAAATGAGAAAAACTGAGAAAAACTGAGAAAAACAAATGAGAAAAAATGAGAAAAACTGAGAAAAACAAATGAGAAAAAATGAGAAAACTCAGCAAAAATGAGAAAAACTGATTAATTGGAAAAATGAGAAAAACTGAGAAAAAATGAGGAAAACTGAGAAAAAACGAGAAAAAATGAGAAAAGCTGTTAAAAAAAGAGAAAAAATGAGAATAACTGAGAAAAATGAGAAAAACTGAGAAAAAATGTGAAAAAATGAGACAAAATGAGAAAAACTGAGAAAAAACGAGAAAATCTCAGAATTGAGTAAAAATGAGAAAAAATGAGAAAAACAGAGAAAAAATGTGAAAAAAATGAGACAAAATGAGAAAAATTGAGAAAAAATGAGAACAATGAGAAAAATGAGAAAAACTGAGAACAAATGAGATCAAATTAGAAAAACTGTTAAAAAATGAGAAAAAATGAGAAGAACTGAGAAAATGTGAGAAATACTGAGAAAAAATGAGAACAAATGAGAAAAACTGTTAAAAATGAGAAAAAATGAGAAAAAATGAGAAAAAATGTGAAAAAATGAGATAAAATGAGAAAAACTGAGAAAATATTTAAAAAAATGAGACAAAATGAGAAAAACTGAGAAAAAAATAAGAAGAAATAAGGAGAAAACTGAGAAAAACTGAGAAATATGAGAAAAACTGAGAAAAAATGTGATAAAATGAGGCAAAATGAGAAAAACTGAGAATAAAACGAGGAAAACTGAGAAAAAACGAGAAAAAATTAGAAAAGCTGTTTAAAAAATGAGAAAAAATGAGAAAAAATGAGATTAACTGAGAAAAAATGTGAAAAACATATGAGAAAAAATGAGAAAAACTGAGAAAAAATGAGAAAATTTCAGAATTGAGTAAAAATGACAAAATATGTGAAAAACTGAGCAAAACAGAGAAAAAATGAGAAAAACAGAAAACTCAGCAAAAATGAGAAAACTGATAAATGGGAAAAAATGAGAAAACTGAGAAAAATGAGGAAAACTGAGAAAAAACGAGAAAATCTGAGTATTGAGAAAAATGAGAAAAACTGACAAACTGAGAAAAAATATGAAAAAATAAGGAGAAAATGAAAAAACTGAGTAAAACTGAGAAATATGTGAAAAACTCAGAAAGAATGAGAAAAAATGAGAAAAACTGTTTAAAAATGAGAAAAAATGAGAAAAACTGAGAAAAAATGAGAAAAACTGAGAAAAAATGAGAAAATTGAAAATTTCAGAATTGAGTAAAAATGACAAAAAATGAGAAAAACTAAGAACTGAGAAAATATGAGAAATACTGAGAAAAAATGAGAACAAATGAGAAAAACTGTTAAAAAATGAGAAAAAATGAGAAAACTGAGAAAAATGTGAAAAAATGAGACAATATCAGAAAAACTGAGAAAAAATAAGAAAAAATGAGACAAAATGAGAAAACTGAGAAAAAACGAGAAAATCTCAGAATTGAGTAAAAATGAGAAAAAATGAGAAAAACTGAGAAAAAATGTGAAAAAATGAGACAAAATGAGAAAAATTGAGAAAACTGAGAAAACTGAGAAAATCTGCAAACAAATGAGCAAAACAGAACAAATGACAAGAACAGAAAAACAGAGAAATACTGAGACAAATGAGAAAAACTGAAAAAACTGAGAAAAACAAATGAGAAAAAATGAGAAAAACTCAGCAAAAATGAGAAAAACTGATTAATTGGAAAAAATGAGAAAAACTGAGAAAAAATGAGGAAAAACTGAGAAAAAACGAGAAAAATGAGAAAAGCTGTTAAAAAAAGAGAAAAAAATGAGAATAACTGAGAAAAAATGAGAAAAACTGAGAAAAAATGTGAAAAAATGAGACAAAATGAGAAAAACTGAGAAAAAACGAGAAAATCTCAGAATTGAGTAAAAAGGAGAAAAAATGAGAAAAAATGTGAAAAAAATGAGACAAAATGAGAAAAATTGAGAAAAACTGAGAACAATGAGAAAAATGAGAAAAACTGAGAACAAATGAGATCAAATTAGAAAAACTGTTAAAAAATGAGAAAAAATGAGAAGAACTGAGAAAATATGAGAAATACTGAGAAAAAATGAGAACAAATGAGAAAAACTGTTAAAAAATGAGAAAAAATGAGAAAAACTGACAAAAAATGTGAAAAAATGAGACAATATCAGAAAAACTGAGAAAAAATAAGAAAAAATAAGGAGAAAATGAGAAATACTGAGTAAAACTGAGAAAATTTGAGAAAAAGAGATAAAATGAGGCAAAATGAGAAAAACTGAGAATAAACGAGGAAAAACTGAGAAAAAACGAGAAAATCTCAGAATTGAGTAAAAATGAGAAAAAATGAGAAAAACTGAGAAAAAATGTGAAAAAATGAGACAAAATGAGAAAAACTGAGAAAAAACGAGAAAATCTCAGAATTGAGTAAAAATGAGAAAAATGAGAAAAGAGAGAAAAAATGTGAAAAAAATGAGACAAAATGAGAAAAATTGAGAAAAACTGAGAAAAATGAGAAAAATGAGAAAACTGAGAACAAATGAGATCAAATTAGAAAAACTGTTAAAAAATGAGAAAAATGAGAAGAACTGAGAAAAAATGAGATAAACTGAGCAAAAATGTGAAAAACAAATGAGAAAAAATGAGAAAAACTGAGAAAAAATGTGAAAAAATGAGACAAAATGAGAAAAATTGAGAAAAACTGAGAACAATGAGAAAATGAGAAAACTGAGAACAAATGAGATCAAATTAGAAAAACTGTTAAAAAATGAGAAAAAATGAGAACTGAGAAAATGTGAGAAATACTGAGAAAAATGAGAACAAATGAGAAAAACTGTTAAAAAATGAGAAAAAAATGAGAAAAAATGTGAAAAATGAGATAAAATGAGAAAAACTGAGAAAATATTTAAAAAAATGAGACAAAATGAGAAAAACTGAGAAAAAATAAGAAATAAGGAGAAAAACTGAGTAAAACTGAGAAATATGAGAAAAACTGAGAAAAAATGTGATAAAATGAGGCAAAATGAGAAAAACTGAGAATAAACGAGGAAAACTGAGAAAAAACGAGAAAAAATTAGAAAGCTGTTAAAAAATGAGAAAAAATGAGAAAAAATGAGATTAACTGAGAAAAAATGTGAAAAACATATGAGAAAAATGAGAAAAACTGAGAAAAAATGAGAAATTTCAGAATTGAGTAAAAAATGACAAAAATGTGAAAACTGAGCAAAACAGAGAAAAAATGAGAAAAACAGAAACTCAGCAAAAATGAGAAAAACTGATAAATGGGAAAAAATGAGAAAAACTGAGAAAAAATGAGGAAAAACTGAGAAAAAACGAGAAAATCTGAGTATTGAGAAAAAATGAGAAAAACTGACAAACTGAGAAAAAATATGAAAAAAATAAGGAGAAAATGAAAAAACTGAGTAAAACTGAGAAAATATGTGAAAAACTCAGAAAGAATGAGAAAAAATGAGAAAAACTGTTTAAAAATGAGAAAATTTCAGAATTGAGTAAAAATGACAAAAATGAGAAAACTGAGAAGAACTGAGAAAATATGAGAAATACTGAGAAAAAATGAGAACAAATGAGAAAACTGTTAAAAAATGAGAAAAAATGAGAAAAACTGAGAAAAAATGTGAAAAAATGAGACAATATCAGAAAAACTGAGAAAAAAATAAGAAAAAATAAGGAGAAAATGAGAAATACTGAGTAAAACTGAGAAAATTTGAGAAAAAGAGAAAAAATGAAAAAAAATGAGAAAAACTGAGAAAAATGTGATAAAATGAGGCAAAATGAGAAAAACTGAGAATAAACGAGGAAAAAATAAGAAAAAATGAGACAAAATGAGAAAAACTGAGAAAAAACGAGAAAATCTCAGAATTGAGTAAAAATGAGAAAAAATGAGAAAAACTGAGAAAAAATGTGAAAAAATGAGACAAAATGAGAAAATTGAGAAAAACTGAGAAAACTGAGAAAATCTGCAAACAAATGAGCAAAACAGAACAAATGACAAGAACAGAAAAACAGAGAAATACTGAGACAAAATGAGAAAAACTGAATAAAACTGAGAAAAACAAATGAGAAAAAATG